>NW_004955415.1:364342-372880 GCF_000276665.1 Chinchilla lanigera | reverse complement strand
AAAAAAAAAAAAAAAAAAAAAAAGTACACCAGGAGAGAAGCAGCAAAGAGAGGTCAGCAGGGGCCGAGCAGAGCTAAGATGGGATGCTGCAGATTAAATGCATTTTTTAGCTCCTGAGGAAATTATGACTTTTAAAATATATGCAACACCAAGAAGCTGGTTTCTCTGAATACCTGGTCCCTCAGGCCCTATGAATAAAGACTATTATTTAGAAGACCAACAACCAAATGAGATTTCAGGAGTCTAAATGTTGCCTGAATATTAGAGAAATATTGCCATCGTTCCTCACCCTCAGCGAAGCAACGCGATGATTTCTTCAAGTCTGCCACCCAGGCAAGTGGGAGATGTACTAATTTCTCTGCAGTTCATCTTCAAAGGGCTGCCTGTGTATAAGGCACCACCATTCAACATTTCAAAAGTGCAAAAACCTGAACACCCACGGCTGTGTGAATCCCTAAATCATGTTCTTAGGCAAGCAGCAGCAGGGGAAAATTATGGGCACTCAAAACCACTCTTCAGACCAGAAGCAAAGCATAAAAGCCACAGCAAACGACCTCCCCTCTGCACACATGCTGGGGAAAGAAACAAATACTCACCTAACTCAACTCTGAATGTCTAAACAGCAGCCCCATGGCTCAGAAGTACAAGGTGTGACAGAAGTAATGAGGAAGACGAAAACACACACACCACTTAATACATTCTTCAGGAACCGTTACATGCAGAGAATGTCCGTGAAGCACTCTCTGTATTTAATTTCTCCGCCATGCAAGACTATGTACATTTATGATGCACTACCCATTTATTTTTTTACCCAAAGCAATATCTATAATATTCTGAATATGTGGCTGCTATCAGTGGAGATTTTGTACACAAGGTAACAGAGAAATAATGCTGACTAAAGAGCGAGAAATCACCATGTAGGAAAGAGATTTCTAATTAGAAGGGTCTTCCCAGTGTTTAATAAAAATAAAAGAAATATAGTGTTCCCTAAAGAGAAATAAGTATTCTAAAAAGAGGTGATATACTTTGCGATGATTCAGATTCAGAGTTGGGCTAACCCTTTCTGCTTGGGAGATGGTGACTATGAACCAGTTTCCCAGTGATTTGCCCCAAGGATCGGCCAATTTCCAACAGTCTTTCTAGCCTGAAGGAAAAAGGGGCCTTTAGGAAACAGGGCTCAGCCTTCTCAGACAATGACATTCTAGGTAAGATTGACATACTTTCTGCAAGTCATGGTTGCTAAAGGGCCCTCCCAAATTCCTCAGACCTTCTGAAGTCTGCCCTTTCTATATTGGGCCACTATAGTAAAAATGATGTAGGGTATTTTCAAATGAAGCCTTTCCCAGACTCCCTCTTTCTTCTTTATCTATAAATGAGCTTTGGGATCCCCTTGAGAAGAGCAGATAAGGACACAACAGCACAGTGAGACTGAAGTCAACCAATTCTGAAATAATATGAAGAGCATTCTCCACACAAGTGGAAAAGAGATCTCAAAGCAAAATTCCTCAGAAGAATTTTCACAACCGTTTCTGTGGTGTTACAGAGGCAGGAACTATACTTTTAAACTATTTAAACATAATTTGGCAATTATTTATCCTTAGATATGATGGCGAAAGTTCAGGCAACAAGGAAAGAAAAAAATCAATAAACTGGGCTTCATCACAATTCAAAATTGCTGTGCATGGGTGGATACCATGTACAGAATGTGCAGACAGCCACAGTACAGGAGAAACACTTGTGAATCCTGCGTCTGAGACAAGACCGGCATCCAGAATATAAAATAAACACTTCTAACTCAACAAACAGTACAGACAATTAAAAACAGCAAATGACTTGCACAGACATTTTTAAGAGTTTATTTTTTAATTTCATAGGATTTTTAGTATCAGGGCACATCATTAGTTTGTTAGAAAGACTATACAGAGAGGTTATGACACATTTCATCCGCACACTGTTTCATTTCTTTATTATATTTTTTTAAACAAAAAGCAGAAAACTTAACCAAGTGCCGGTCTTCTCACCTCTCTCCTTCACAGTAGTTCAATTCAGTGTTGCTGCTGCTCACAGGGTGGCGACTGGGGGGAGGGTGATGGGAACGAGGAGACGCTGGTGCATGTGTGTGAACTTGCAGTTACAAGTCAATTCTGAGGATCTAGGGTGCCAGGCAGTGACTACAGCTCTAACACTGTAGCACACAGTTGAAATTTGCTTGCTGAAGGAGTAAGCATTCTCACAAAAAAATTTTTAAAAAGCAACTGTGTAAAATGATAGATGTGCTAATTAATCTGGTTGGGGTAATCACTTCACAATGTGTACATTTAAAACTGTCATGTTGTATAATTTAAATACACCCAACTTTATTTGTCAACTATACCTCAATAAAGCTAAAAAATACAGATAATTTATGTCACCTTCTGAAAGGGATTATTTTTGGGTATCAATATATACTATCATTTGATACAGATATTTCTTGTAAAAAGATCAATATGAGAAGATGCTCAACACCCCTGATAATTAGGAAAAGATTAACCAAACCATAATGAGATGTCACTTCATAGGCATTTAGGATTCCTATGTTCAGCCTCCACCCTAAGGAGAAAACAGAAAACCCTAAGTGCTGGTAAGGATGTGGACAGATTAGAACCTTTAGGCATTACTGGTGAGAATCTAAAATAGAATGGCTACTGCAGAATGCAAGATGGTAGTTCCTCAAAAACAAACAATGATCGCAAAACTATGAAATTACCACATCATGTAGTAATGCCAGTTCTGGGTATACACCCTGAAGGAAGTGCAAGCAGGGAATGAACAAATATTTGTATGCAAATGTTCACAGATTATCCACAATACCCAAAAGATAAAAATAACACAAATGTCCACTAATGGATAAGTGGATGAGCAAAACATCGTGTGGACATACAATGGAATAATATTCATCCTTAAAAGCGGAGGAAACTCTGGACATGTTACAACATGGATGAACTTTGAGGTACTCAAATAAGTACCAGTAACAAAAGGACAGACACTACAAGATTACACTTGAATGAATACTTGGAGTAGTCAAATTCCTAGAGAAAGAAAACAGTGGTTACCTGCGGCTTGTGAGAGGGTAGAGAGGTGCTATTTAATGGGTGTAGAAGCTTCCATTTGAGACAATGAAAAAGGACTGCAGGTGGATGGTGGTGTGGTTGCATAAGAATGTGGAAGTTCTTAAAATGCCACAGACCACACACTTTCTCAGAAAAAAATCTAAAAGTATTGAATAAAATAAGCCCATCAAATACTCAACCAATCAAAAAAAGAAAGACTGAAAGTAGAAAGAAAGAGAAAAGAAGGATGGATGGATGGGTGAAAGGAAGGAAGGAAGGAAGGAAGGAAGGAAGGAAGGAAGGAAGGAAGGAAGGAAAGAAGAGAGAAGGGAAGGGCAGGGAAGGGAAGGGAAGCTGAAAGCAAGCCAAGTTGTAAGTAGTAAGTTATAGAAATCTGCCCAGAAAGTAGAGATTCCTTGTTCATTTCTTTTCACTGTCCAACTGCACTATTAAGACAGACATTCGTATTCCATGGATTGCACAGATCACGCACAGACTGGTGCGATCCACTGGCTAGATCACGAAGATGGAAGGAAGAAAAATATTATAGCAGGCGGCCACCTAGCCCCCTGGCTCTGTCCTCCCGGAATCTCAGCTCTCTACTTCCAGAGAACCCAGACACAGAAGCCAGAAGAGCAATTTAACTGTCTCTTAACTTTTAGCCAAAGGAAACCGAAAGGGCATCACATGTTTTCCAGCCATGGGGCCATGTCAGAATTCTAGCTCTCCACCACTGCCTGCCTGAATTCAAGTGGTGACTTCACTGTGGAACTTGGAAGATCTCAGGAATCTGGACCTATTTATGCTCCTCACTTCTTTCTCAGAAAAGCTTTAAGGAATCTGAGGCTTTAAAGGAACTTGTATTCCTCAATTGCAATTCCCAGTTCCTCAGTTTGGATGTTCTCAATCATAACGACACAACTTTCAAGTTTCACGTTTTTGCTGTCCCGTAAATGCCGATGAAGTTAGGATTACCACAAAGTGGTATGCTGTGAGTGTAGAATGCAGATCTCAAGCACTTCTGGCAGGTACTGTGCTCCCTCAGACCAGTTGTTATTTATAATACCTATCAGGAGAAAAGAGCTTAACAGATCAAGTCACACTGCAGTTTCCAACAAAGTGGGCCACAGCTGTACAAGGGATTCTGAGCAACTGCTCTGTCCAGACAGCAAAACTTCTGTTTTCCTGCAGGGTCTGTTCAGGTCACGGCATGTGCACGGATTAGAGTCCCGGGTCTCTGTCAGCCAGTAGGGCTGCTCTGAGGTTTACCCACCACACCCCAGAACTAAGGCCCCATATGCCCAAGTCACACATACTTGCAGGGTTTTTTGGGGGGAAGAGAAGCAGGTATTAGGCTTCATAAATCTTTAAAAGCCAACGATTTTTTTTTTAAAACACAGTCTGTATAAACCTTTAAAAGAATTTATTTTTAAACATTTTCCGTAAGATCCACCATAGTAAAATGAAAGATATTGTGTCCATCGTGGACAGAAGATTTGGATTTGGTCTGAAGTTCATTCAATTTGAGACTAAGTGAAAGGTCTGCTTAACATGCAAGGGTCCCACAGAGACAGTCTGACTGTGCTGAGAGGCAAACAGAGGAAACAGCTGCCCCATAACTTGTCTCCACTTCTCCAAAGCACAACATGGGAAGGCAAAGCAGCTCTGTAAGGCCCACAGGTGGCCCCTTTCAGTGGGTGTCCATGGCCCGGCTTGGTAGCTTACCCAGGCAAAGTTGGGCTCTACTCTAGCTGCTGCCTGCAGGAAGCCCTATTTGCCTCATTTCCACCGCCCCCTCAGCTGCACTCTGACAAGCCTCCAGGGGCTCCCTAGTCAATTCATGGGGGCTGGGCATGGCCTCTCTGATCTCTTCGTCTTAATGAATAAAGAAAGTAAAGCACAGAAGAACTTTCTCAGGTGCGTGAGGGATAGAACTAGAATATCAGGTAGCTCTTTGGGCCTTGGGGGCATTGAGTGTGCTCTTTCCACTGCTCTGGGTTATCCAGCCAAACTCTAGGGGGGAAAGTATGTCCTCTGGAACAATTTTCTTGTTCCATTCAAGGCCACACCAAAACAAAACAAACAATTTAATGGATCAGTGACATCAGTCTTGAGATCTGCAGCATGGTCAATGTGTCTCACCCCATCAGGATTAGAAAAGGAAAACGTTACCTTAAATGGATAAAGTGGGTAGCTATGCTCATGAACAATTCTTGAAGTTCAAACTTGGCTGATTTCATCGCCTCCCACAATTCAGCATAAAGTGCATTTAAGGTAGAACTTAGAGTGAATCTCTGCTTACGTGGCTTTGTCTCGTCTGGACTTCCTTCCACAAGTTCCTCTCTGGGCCTTTGTCAGTGAGCAGGAGATGCAGAGCTGACAGCCCGCAGGCCTCCTCACTCCTCCTCCCTGCTCTGCTGCCAACACCTGCTGGGCCCAAATCCGCAGACAGTGTGGCCACTGCAGATGGCTTTTCCTTCTTGGGTTCAGTGCCCAGAGCCGTCCAGTGAGGTCCAGTCACCTCTTGGCATCTCAGAGAATGCACCATGGATGAAGCCCTACAGAGCTTTCCACTATATACTCTTGCGGTTTTGTTCTGCCTGGGTTATTGCTTGTGATGGATCCAACACCTGCACGGAGACCGAAAAGCTGCTTGCGTTTTACAGAATTACTTCTTAGGACTCAGTGAAAAACCTCACCCAGCTTCCACAGCCTTTCTGCACTCACTCACAATTATTCTGAAAGACTGCCTGTCCGGACTGCATTGTCACCCTTTTCAACAGTGACAGACTCGCCCTCAGAGGAAACCAAGAGGGCCTGGTCAGTCACTAACCCAGAGAAACAGCACCATCTCCCTTCGTGCCGGCCAATGAATCCATACGCCACCCCGGCCCTAACTGCAAGGCTTCAGTTTTGCAAACAGCACAACTCCACCAGGAAATGAGAAATCCTCTTCCAAATTCTCCAGTTAGAAAAGACACTCCATAGGTCAAGCTACCAGAAATCCTTCGTGGATGGACAGTTACTATCTCTGCCTGTCACGCCTGAAAAGTCCAGAAAGGTGAAAGGCCTGCCCTTTAAGGAAAGGGCTACACACATATGCCAGCTTGAAATTCTAAAAGCCAACTTAAGCAATCACTTTCAGAAGGTCTGTGGACGTCATAACAGCACAACATTCTCAACCAAAGACAACCACGCTGGGAGGTAAGAGCGGGTCTAGGTTAGTTTACAGGATGATCGTGATCATAAAAATCAAATTCCACAGCAGTGCTGGGCTGCAAAAAGCCTTCTGAACAGTCCCCAGGGATGGCAAAAAAAAAAAAACAAAAAAAAACTACAAAGCATCATTTATATACTGCCTGGAAAGTGAGGCAAGGGAGCTTTTTGTTGTCATTGGTTTTGTTTTTGCTGCTCTAGCTTGGCAGAACGCCACATCGCAACGCTTTTTTTTCTCTCTCTCTCCCTTTCTTCCCCTTTCTCTTTCTTTCTTGTGAAGGAAAAGTGCCTTTGCTCCAGGTTAGCTTTTATTACAACCACAATGAAAGGAAAACATCTGGTGCACCCAGAAGCCCACTACACCTGAATCCTCGGGTGGACCTGGTGCAAGCTCTCCTTCTAGAAGGACCGTCCATCCTCCTCAGTGCAAGGAGGCCCCAGCCTCTCTGTCACAAGGTGGAGAGCTGCCTGGGTGGTCAGGGGTCTTGGGTTGCTGCTGCTTATTCTTCTCCCACCCCTCACCAGTGGTCTGGCCACATTCCATGAAAAAACAGACACCAAAGCCAACTGTTCCAAAGCTAAAAGTCCAAAGCTAAACTGCCCAGGCTCTTCCTTCACCTCCTACCCTCCCAGCAGCAGCTCTCACTAGCTGTTGACCATATCTCTCTGCATTAGCACCCGCACCAGAGGAAAGATGGGTTGAGGAATTTTTAATCAAGCAAGGATACAGCCTTTTGGCCTCACTGGTGTGTGATAGGAGAAAAGTCAAGATTATCCACGTCAATGAGTATAGGATGATGAGGTAAATTCACTTTTTCATATTATTCATATGTTTCTATAGTTTTCAATAATCCTGAAATTATTCAGGACCACAAAATATTTTTTTTAATGTTTTTATCTCTTTGTGTTAGTCTGCTACAACAAACTACCACAGACTGTCCGGCTTTTCTCAGAGTTCTGGAGGCTAGAAGTCAAAGATCAAGGTGCCAGCCAGCTTGGCTTCCAGGGGAGGGCTCTCCTCCTGGTATGCAGGTGACCACTGTCTCGTTATGTCCTCATATGGCAAATGGGAAGGACATTTTGGTCTCTCTTATTACTAGGAAACCAGCAAATTAAGGTCCCAGCCTCTGACTCCAATTAATGTTTATTACCTCCTCCCAGGTTTATCTCCCACTGAAGGTTAGGGCTTTACCATTGGAGCGTAGAGCAGAAGAGGGACATAATTCGTCATAGCATTATGCTTGACCTTTGGGGACTAGAAAGGAAAATAGGTTAGCTCCCCGGAACTTACATTCAAGGATCAATTTATGCGAAGGAGAGGAATTGTTTGTGCACTCTCCCCACACAAGCTGCAGGCTTCCTTCCAGATGCACTCCAAGGATATACCTTCTCCTAAAGTGCTGGCCTTCCACCCCTACTTGTGCGAAGGAAAAGAGAGCTAAGGTGTCCTGTGGTGCTTATGATGAGGGCACACAAGGACATTACAATGAACTGCGACTCTGTCTCCAGAGAGAGACTAGATGCACTAAGATCTGGGGCACTGACAACATTCCTTATCACCAGATTCCCAAACCAAAAAGGCAGCATCTCTCAGACATGGATGACCACAAGACTTCTTGATTCAGAGAGTACAAGGAACATTATCTGGGAAGTTCTGTACAAGCCAAGATCAAGAAGACTCTGATATATTAGTCAGAAGGACGTTGCTGACGTGAATTATAATGGCAAGTTTGTACGTTGATTAATTCGACAAGATCATATCCAGCATTGGATACAAAGTCAGTACTCAAAAATCAATAGCATTCCTGTACACAAACAACAAACAGACTGAGAGAGAAATTAGGAAAACCACACCTTTCATAATGAGATCTAAAAAAATGAAATACCTAGGAATCAATCTAACAAAGGAAGTAAAAGATCTATACAGTGAAAATTACAGTACTCTGAAAAAAGAGATTAAAGAGGATTTCAGAAAATGGAAAGATATTCCTTGCTCATGGATAGGAAGAACCAACATTGTGAAAATGGCCATACTCCCAAAAGTGTTGTACAGATTCAATGCAGTCCCAATTAAAATATCATTGGTATACCTCACAGATCTAGAGAAAACATTCCTAGAATTCACTTGGAACCAGAAAAGGCCTAGAACAGCAAAAGCAATCCTGGGCAACAAAGGCAAGGCAAGAGGCATCACAGTCCCTGACTTGAAATTATACTACAAAGCTACTGTGAT
>NW_004955415.1:358368-362929 GCF_000276665.1 Chinchilla lanigera | reverse complement strand
AAAGTTATATCTGGGATAACTGTATTACTGTATTGCTAAAGTCTAATGGTTTATTGTTAATGCCTATTTTTTTTTTCTTTTTGACCAATTTTGTATGCTTATATCTGGTAATCTGAACAACTAATTTGAAGACAATATGCAATATAACAACCATTGGTGAATTCCTATCATCTTGTTTAGTGAAACTCTGTATCATTTATAATTTTTTTGTTGTTATGTTTTATTCTCTATAACAGTTTGATCAATCTTGCACTCTTACATCTGGTAATCTGAGCAACTTCTTCAAAGATAAAAATATGTAATATAACAATCACTGTTAATTCCTATCACCTTATTCTGAAACCTTGTATCATTTTTTCATTTTGTTTTTGTCTATGTTGTTGGAATCTTGCTACTGTTCTTTTTTAATATGCTCTGTAAAATAAAAAATAATTTTAAAAATTTTTAAAAGATCATATCCAGCATTCTATGGCATATCAGAGAGAGCTTAGACCTGAGATGTAACATACAAAGATTATGGAACACACTCATTGAATGAAAAATGTAAGTGCCTGAAACAAATCCTTGGGTAGAAATTAATCAGATACAAATAAGCAAATAAGTAAAATTTATGGAGCATTTGCTATATGCCAGATACAAAGTCCTTTTCACTCATCACCTCAATTAACTGTCACAGTAACTCTGTGAAAAGTTGGTTTATTATCCCCATCTAACTGAAGAAACTGAAGAATAGGGTAGTTGGCTTAAGGACATACGTCTAATAAATGAGGAAATGAGCCACGATTCAAATCCAAGAAGTGGATCATCCTAACAGGTGCACCCATATGTTTTCACAGCATGTACACATTCAGTTCAGAAAAAAACATGTATTTGCATAAATAATGGGACTGTTTACTGAGGGAAGAAGAAATATAACTCCAGGTTTAAAAAATATAGGCTCCCACTGTCTCTCTTCTTAACATTATAATTCAGCTTTTCTATCATATAGCACCATGACTCATCTTTTTGCTTTTATTATTTGTGTTGTTGCTGCCTCTGTGAAATTTTCAGGTAGGGGAGATGAGGAAGCTGTTGCTGACATCCTAGGAAAGTAGGGTTGTCACTTTGGATCCATGATCTCTCTTTCTTTCCAGATCACCTATGTGGTATAAATTTCAACTCAAGGGTTTGCAAGGCCCTAGGGCACAGAGGTGAGAACTAGGAAAAACAATTCCCAGAACCTCAAACTATCAAAGCTTAAGGTGGTGTGCACAGGAACTCGCTCACCATATTACTGCATACATCATTCACCATTCACTCAACCAGTATCCACTGAGCACCTCATAACCACCTGGTACTGTGGGGGTTAAGGTACGTAACGAGGCAGATACTGCTGAATGCTCATCCAACAGCCATCTCTTCCAATTTTGTTGCAGAAAATATGAATTTTGAACCCACTTCAGCTGATTAGTCTGAGTCAGAGGTCTGCAAACTTGTTCATATGGCAAATCTTGCCCTTTGTTTTTGTAAATAAAAAGGTGTTACAAGCGTTCCATTCATTTATGTATGGTCAATGGATGTTTTCATGCTAAAGTAGTTGAAGTGATAGTTATGGTCACATGGCCTGAAAAACTGTAATATTTGCATGTGTCTCCTTTATAGGAAAAGTTTGCAAATCACTGATATAAGTCAATCACTGTAACACCACTTTCCTTGCAAGCGCGTGGTTTAGTTCATAGGTAGGCAAGTCCTCCAGTATTTTAGAAGACTTCAGGAGGTAACTGGGAAGAAATTACTCCTTTCTTCATTGGATATCTGGATGTCATTCCTAGAGTGATGGCAGCATCTTGTATTCATGGGGGAGGCAGGTATGAGGACCAAGATGATGTCCTGGGTATGGCAGGGCAGAAATACGGAAATAACCTGATTCCTTTATGATATCTTTGAGCTGTTGAATTAGTTAACCATGAAACCAGGTGTCTCTGCACTTTCTGTAAACACGTATAAGATAATGTGTTCTTATTGTACAAGTCAGACAAGTTAGAGAAACTATCTCCACTTGGAGAAAAGGCCCATCTTATTACCTTAAAGAATAATAAGAATTTTACCTTGGTACTATTTCTTTAAGTAATACAAACTTGATCTTTAAGAAATAACCATCTTTTACCCTGGTAATATTCTTTCTCTAAAATCTACTTTCCCTAAAATCCGATATTAATGCAGTCACTCTAACTTTCTTGCAACAAATGTTAGCACGGAAATTATACTCCGTCCTTTACTTTTAACCTGCTTGTGTTTTTATGTTTCAAGAACATTTCTTGTTAATAAGATATAGATTCAGGTTTGCTTTCTTCCAATCCAATCTGGCAATAGTTTTCTTTCCATCTGGGAATTTACATCAATTACACTTAATGATTATTGATCTAGTTTAAATCTATCACCTTGCTATTTGAGTTGTGTTTCTTTCTCCTATTTTTATGTTTCTTTTGAATTAACTATTTTTATCATTCTATAATGGTTCTTTTTTGGCTAATTCCAATGGCTGTTTTAGGGTTTTAAACTACATCTGTGAATTACTTTATAGCACTTCATATACAGTATATGAAACTCACTTCAGTAGATTTCTACTTCTTTTCCCACACTGTACTTTTTCTTTTTGCTGTACATCTCACTTTACATGTTAACAATTCACACTATATTAGAATTATTTTAATACCAATGTTTAAATAACCTATTGCCATTGTAAACAATTAATTTAAAAAGCAGTCACTTATCCCTTAAAAATTCATAAAAAAAATTTCATAGCCTTATAATATGGTCACCATTTCTGGGCTCATTATTCCTGTGGGTAGTCCCATGTTGCCAAATGATATTGTTTTTTTCTCCTTTTGAAGACTTGCTCTAACATTTCTTGACCTATAAGTTTGCTAGTAAATTTTACAAACATTTATGGATCTTAAAATCTTTATTTATGCCTTAAATTTTGAAAGATATTTTCAGTGGATATAGAATTCTTCACTAACAATTTTCCCCCAGTACTTAGATAGTTGCTCATTCACTTCTTGTTTGCACTGCTTTTTTGTAAAAAAAAAAAAAAAAAAGGAAAAAAGGGGGAAAAAAAAGCCTGCTATACTCTTCTTATCTTTGTCCTTCAAATAGAAGAAACAGGTCTTTTCTTATGGGTGCTCTTAAGATACTCTCTTTCTGAGTGATTTTCAATATATTCTGGTTCATGTGCTTTTTTTCATGTGTACTGGCTTAGTTTCATTGAGATTTATGAGTTTACAATTATCAAATTTTTTTTTAAATTTTGGCTTTCTCGCATGGCTGGGGTGCGCCAGCCCTTTTGGGACCGGCCCTCAGCCGTGCAGGCGCCCAGAAAGGCAGGTAGCAGGCACCTGGGAAGCAGTGCGGAGACACGCGCCGGCCCTGGGGCCAGCCACTGCCGCATGGTCGAGAACCGCTATGCCACAGAGAAGCACCGACACAACAGGCCCTCCCGGAGACGTGCGTGAACCATCCGAACATGGAGAAACCTCTGGGAAAACATGCCACATGGCGGGTCGCTCTTGGCCCTTCCCTTGAGAGCCAGAAATGTCCCGAGTCAGTGGAGGAGCAGCTGATGAACACGGACTCGGGGAACACGAGAGTACCGACGCCCGACGACTCAGAGGTCAAAATGACTGGGGACGCGGGAGCCTTTGGGGAGCTGGAAACCAGGAGGACCTGCGCAACACCTGGGGAGACTCCTAGAGGTCATTCTTCCCCTAACTGTACAGGCTGAGATGGAGGAGCGAGTGGAGCTCTGGAGAGGTCTGCACTGAGACTTCATGGATTACATGGGTGTCATGTAATCTTCTTCATGGTTTACTTGGGTGCCATGTAATCTTCTTCTTCTGAAGAACAGCCTTTATGGAGAAGGTGTGTGTCTAGGTTACCCGCCTGGGACACTCGCACCTGAGTGCTGAGACTGACTAGCGGGCAGAGGACCTCATCCACATGTTCCTGTCACCTGTGTTGACGGTTGGGGTTGACTAAGGGGTTGACCAACCACTTGACTAAGTGGTTGCAGGATCCCAATGTGCTGGGAGGCTGGAGAGAACACCCCTCTGCCTTCTTAGACAAGAGGCACTGATAAAACATACTTCCCTGGATCCCAGTTCAGAAGAGGGACAAGCTACTCTTAAAGATAAGTTTATTACACAGTCAGCCCCAGATAGTTGAAAAAAGCTATAAAACATGGCTTTTGCCCCAGATAGCTCATTTGAGATGTTAGTAAGAATTCCCTCCTCAGTATTTCACAGCTGTAACAAGGAGGAGGCCAAGGAGAGAAAACAAAGAGACCGAGAAAAAACAGCTGCCTTTGTTGCAGCACTAAGAGAAACAGACCCTAGGTCTGATTCTCGGGGCCCCAAGAAAAACGCGTCAACTATGTTCATCTGCTACCGCTGTCAAAAGCCAGCCCACCTCAAGAGGGACTACCCTAAGAAGCCCCCTGGGCCATGCCTTCACTGTAAAGGTGACCACTAGAGGTTGGACTGCCCTCTGAAGCGAAGGACCCAGAGCTTAGACCCTTCCTACC
>NW_004955415.1:335011-357968 GCF_000276665.1 Chinchilla lanigera | reverse complement strand
TAATTCCCTACCAATCTGTCCATAACTCTGTAATGTTTCTATTGTTCCTATGCTATTTCATAAATGGATGTATGTTTATTACTATGTGTTTCCAACAACAACCATTGAGAATAGTCAATGATTATTTAATTGATCACTCATGTATAGCTCTGTTTTCTCTAGAAACCACTTTGAAGAAACCAAAGTACAGTACAACAACCATTGATAATTTTCTACCATTTCTGTCTGTAATAACTCAATATTATTTGTCTATTTGTTTTCCTGAGAAACTATCTTGAAGATACCAATAGGTAAAATAACAACCATTGATAATGTCCTACCACTTTGTCTGTAATTTGGTAAATGCCCCTATTGCTATGTTATCCTTCTTTTACTCTTTAAAATTAAAAAAAAAGAATTATGGCTTTCTCTTTAAATACTTTTTATACCACCACTTTTCTATTACCTTCTTTGCAAACTCTAAGTATGTAAATACAGTATCCTCCCTAATTCGTGGTTTACCTTTCCATAGGTTTCCATTACCTGCAGTCAACTGTCACCAAAAAATATTAAATGGAAAATCTAGAAATAAGCAATTCATACATTTTAAATTGCTCAGCATTCTGAGTAGGGTGATGAAATACCACCCTGCCCTTGAAGAAAATAAGTAAAGAAAGTGTTTACCTCAGTCTGATAAAAGTCATCTATGACAAACCAATGGCCAACACACATACTAAAGAGAGAAACTGAAAGGTTTCCCTCTGAAACCAGGAACAAGAAAAGGATGTCTGCTATCACCACTTCTGTCCATTATAGTTCTCAAAACATTAACCAGTACAATTAGACAAAGAAAGAAATAAAAGGGATATAGACAGGAAAGGAAGAAGATAAATCACATTCACAAATTGCATGATCCTCTATGTAAGAGACCCCAAACTCCACCAAAAGACTTCTAGAACTAATGACCAAACTCAGTAGCATAGCAGGATACAAAGTCAACACTCAAAAATCAATAGCATTCCTGTACACAAATAATAAACTCACCAAAGAGAAATGAGAGAAAAAATACTTTTCACAATAGCATCAAGAAAGATAAAACACTTAGGAATTAATCTAATCAAGGAAGGGAAAGATCTCTACAATGAAAAGGGGGTTTTAAGAGGATATCAGAAAGTGGAAAGATGTCCTGCTCCACGATAGGCAGAACCAATACAGTCAAAATGACCACACTTCCAAAACTGCTACACAGGTTTAATACAATCCCAATCAAAATATCAGTAGCATTCCTCACAGAACTAGAGAAAGCAATCCTAAGATTCATATGGATCCAGAAGAAACCTAGAATAGCAAAAGCAGTTCTGGGCAACGAGGGGAAGGAAGAGGGCATCACAATCCCAAACTTCAAATTATACTACAAAGCCACAATGATAAAAACAGCATGATTTGGCAAGAAAAAAATAGACTCATGGATCAATGGAACATAATATAGAAGATATGGAAACAACTCCAGGCACACTCAACTATATTTTCTTTGACAAAAGAGCCAAATCCCTTTACTGGAAGAAAGATAGCCTCTTTAACAAATGGTGCTAGAAAAACTGGCTATCCACATGCTGAAGACTAAACTTAGACAAATTTGACCATGCACTAAACTAAAACCAAAACAGATCAAAGACCTACATATTGAAACAGAAACAATACAATGGAAGACATAAAAGGTAAAACCCTTGAAGAACTAGGCATAGGCAAAGGCTTTCTGAACAGAACAGCAATTATATATGAAATAATATCAAGAATCAAGAAATGGAATCACATCAAATTAAAAAGTTTCTGTACAGTGGAGGAAACCAACAGAGTAAAGAGGCAATTTACAGAATGGGGAAAAAATGCTGTCAGCTACTCCTCAGAGAAAAGACTAACACCGTATCTAGAATATATAAAAATTTAAAAACTGAGCCCCTTCAAATATAAAGACCCCCCAAAAATCAGTATCTGAAATGAATAGATTCACATGAAGTACAAATGGTCAACAAATACATGAAAAAACATCCATTTGAGAAATATAAATTAAAACACTGAGACTCCATCTTACTCCAGAAAGAATGAAATCAACCAGCATGAAATCAACCAATGACAAATGCTGAAGAGGCTGCACTCTGTGGGGGAAGCAACACTTCTTTATTGGTGGTGGGAATATACACAGGTACAACCACTATGAAAATCAGTATGGAGCTTCCTCAAAAAATTAAACATGGAAATTTCACTGGACTTAGCTAATCCTCTTCTAGATATCCTCCTGAAAGAGTGGAAGACATCAAACCACTGTGATATACGCATGCCCATGTTTCTAGAGCAACTTACAACAGCTAACTCTTGAAAGCAGCTGTATTTCTTTCTATATGTCTGTCAATAAGCGAATGAATAAAGAAAATATGGTATTTGTATACATGAAGTACTACTCTGCCATAAAAGATAAACTTGAGTCTTTTATAGGAAAATGGGTGTACTTTGAGACCATAACATTAAGTGAAATAAGTCAGACACACAAGCTTAAATATCTCATGCCAATATATAAATAAAATGCACAATAAAAGATAGACAATAGGAAAAAAGGGAGGAAAAAATTATTGTAAGACAGCATTGATAATGTTCTAAAAGTGTACCCTGATTTAATATAATTATGTGTTTTATATGCTTTTTGGCATTTTAGCCCCACTGTAATCTGTATTTATAATATTTAATTTTCCTTTTCCCAGCTTTCATCAATCAAACTGTCTCAACAATAAAACATCTAAGAAGATTACAACTAAACTTTTGACTTCTCTTCAGTTGAAATCTGGAGTTTTCTTGTGGCCTGCTGGACATCCCTAGTTGGATTGTCCACCATCACTTTAAATACAGTATCTCTGCTATAATCTGCATTTTACATGTCCTTTGAAGGTCCATGTGGGAAAACCTTAGAGCCTAGATAGACACTATTGAAAGGTGGTGAGGTCTTTAGAAGGTACGACCTCCTAGGAGCTCTCTGGTCATTGCAGGTGTGCCCTTGAGGGGTTAGTAGGATTCTGGCCCCTCCTTGCTCCATCTTTCATTTCCTGGCCATGAGTTGAACAATTTCGCTCTCCCATGCACTCCTGCTATGATGTATCACCTTGCCACAAGCCCAAAAGCAACAGAAGCAACTGACCATGGATGAAACCTCCAAAACTATGAATCAAACTTAACCATCTCACTTTATAAATTGACTATCTCAGGTATTTATTACAGTGATAGAAAGCTGACTGATATAACATCCAAAACATAAATCACCATCTTCCTCTTTCTTCAGCAGCTCTTTCTTCTAACGTTTATAATCTAGTGGCTCCCTCTAACCCATTTAATGTTACTACAGAACAGTCCCCAAACACCACAGTGATCACTGACACTGCCTCCTGCCTCACATTCCAAATGTCTCTAATAGTCATTGTCTCTACACTGTTCTTAGAAAATGTTCTACTATCTCCTGCCACTACATGTTGTCCTCCTGAACTGGATGACAATGCCACCTTATACAGCCTTAGAGAATAATGTGTGAAAACTTTATTTTAATTCTGATTCTGTTATTATTGTCTTCTAAAAGTTCAGTGATTCTCTATTGCTTGAAGAAAAATTTTCAAAAGCCCAACTTTGCCATTCAAGCCCTTTACATTCTAGACTTAAGCAACTTTCTTATCCATATTTCTGGCCCTTATGCTACACAGAATCTGTTCTCCAGCCAAACTTCCCGGACCCCATTTTCAATCCATTTCTCATACCACTTTCTCTGCATGGAATGTCTTTCCTCTCCACCACTGCTACCAAAATTAGATATACCTGTAATAAAAGTTTAATTGACACAGCCTATTTGGAAATCAATGATAAAGAAGTCCTGAAATTATGCATTCTTTTCTATCCAAAAATTTCACACCTAGGATTTTACTCTTAAAAAATGATGAATATGCAGAAAAAGTTGGCTAAAAGAATTTTATATTCTTACCGTATCTAGTTGGATAAATTAGAAACAATTTTAATGTTCAGTAGTAACGTATTTGATAAAACATGCACTCATTAGAAAGTATTATGGAGAGGTATATATTAATGGAGACATTCTCTATATATTAAGAAAAAAGACAGTAGTAGAAGATGTACAATATAATCCTGAATTTATTTTTAAAAACCTTACGAGCAGATTGATCATATATAATTAGATAAAAACTAAAAATTAAACACTAAACTGTTAACAATTGTTTTTACATGGTCAAATAATGGATTTTCTTTTATTTCTTTAAAAAACAAACCAGCAACAACCTTTTACTTAAATTATCAGGTGTCATATTCTATAGAAGTTACACATGACATTTATGTTACTTGCAGTGCAGTTTATTTTTACCACCCTAAACACACATACGTGTGTCACGTGTTATACTGTGGCAAAATGGCTACATCACTAGGCAGTAGGTAGTTTTCAGCTCCACAGACCGCTGGCACATGTATGGTCTGTCATTAATTGAATCATCATTTCCACTGTATTTTTTCAACTGTATTTTAAAAGTAGCTCTCGAGCAACCCCAATTCTGGATATCCAAACATTCATTCATCACATATCACCCAGGAGCTCTGTCATAGATTCCTATGTGTCTGTCTCTGTTTCTTCTACAAAACCCCTCAGTTACTTGTTGGCCTTGGGCCTTCCACCATCTTGCACATCTAGATATTCACTAACTTATCCCTAAAGGAGTGAATGTCAGGCAACAGTGAGGGGCACAAAGACTGCAGATAGAAAAGGCAATGGCTGAGGGCTGCTGCAAGCAGTGTATTTGGTAAACTCCTGATGTAGATCTTTAGTTATCCCATCACCTCTGGAAGAACTTTTCATGTTTATTCCACAAGTTTACTGTAGGAATATATCATGACCAAATATTTCAGTAGTACTTCTCCAAAGAGAAAAAAAAAATCTTGGAATAGTTGAGGACTGTTTGATACTTTAAGCAACTCTGGTAACGTGCAATATTAACAATATATTTTGTAGCTGATAGCAAAACAAACTCTCTCATTGAAAAATGGTTTCTGCTCCCTCAAAATCCACTGACAGCCCTGCCCCCTGGCAGACAACAGGGCTATAAGGGCTGAATCAACCTGGTAGACTTACCCTGAAGATGGTCTACAGGAAATACAATCAGGGTGGAAGCTTATTTGCATGGGGATGTAATCTTGGGTGTAACAGTCAAATACAATGTTCTATAGTTCTGCTCTTGAAGGGACCTGCCAGGATGCACACAATCTCAAATCCAAGTCTGAGGCTAAAGTCTCACATGCTGGAGGTTTCCACCTGAACAACGTGAAATTCAAAACTGCTTTTCCACAAACTGGAAAATGTGGCTAAAGTTTCTCTATTTTTTTTTTCTGGAGGTAAATCTTATCCTGTAGCATGCTACCTCTCAAAACTGAGAAGCAGAACACTTATCTTCCCACTTTTGGTGTGCACAGTTTATTTTTTTAAATATCATTTATGATAATGAAAGGTGCTTCCACCAACAAACCTCTTTCTCCTTATGCTCTGCCCGTTTTGAACTCTATCTGCACAATCAGCAAAATCCTAACCCAGGTTTCTCAAATTTTAGTGCAAAGGAGATTTAACCGGAGAGCTGTGTTAGTTATTTAATGTCCTGAAATAAGTCATCTCGAAATTCAGTGGCTCCAGGACAAAAAGAGGATTGGCTCTCATTTCCAGGTCTTAGACAGCCCCTGGTGCTGCCGTCCTTTGATGGCTAGATTGTCAGACAGGGTGCACTCTCAAGGTGGCTCGCTCACTTGGCCTGCAGGTGAGAGCTGGCTGTCATCAGGAAGCCCCAGTTCTGCTTCGTGTGGGCTCCTCCACGGGGCTGCCAGTGTCCTCATGGCGTCGTAGCCAGCTTCCTCCAGAGCAAGCATCAAGACACCTAGTAGAAGCCTTCTAGAGCTTGCACTTAGAAGTCACACAATGGCAGTTCTGCCACACTGCTCTGGTCACAAGGCTCAGCTCTGACGCAACATGGGAGACAATGCAAAGGCATGGATACGGGAAGTGTGGCTCACGGGAGAGCAACCCTGGAGGCCGGCCCACCCTCCACTCAAATCCTGACCCTACTCCTATAATGGACCGTAGTCAAGAGTCCACAGGATGGGATTCTCTATGTGAGAGGAATGTGAACTGCAGTGGCCATAGAGTGACCTGAGATATGGTATTTTCTGAAGAGGGTCACTTTGTCTGGGTGTATTTATCCCATCCTACATGTTCTTCTTACAGTATGACTCCCACCAAGAAGTAGGATCTGTTTTATTTCTACTTCAAATTGAGGGAGGAAAGATGACTGCCCCAAATAATGGAGTAGGGCAGAATTGATGCTTTGCAAGCTTCTGAGCCTAGAATAAAATAAAAATCAGTCATTCTCCACTCCGCTGTCCTTGAGACACAGACACCATTTTGATAGAAAGCCCTGGGCACATACACAGGTGATGTATATAGATTTGTGGGCCGACAGCCCCATCGGGGCCCTCGGCTGACATCAGGATCCCTGGCCACATACAGGAAGGAACAAAGCCCAGATTCCCAGCAGAGACTTCAGGCATCAGGGGCGGAGACAAACACAGTGCCCTGTCTGAACAAGGGCCAACAGAATCTCAAGTTTTGCAGTAAGACATAACAAAATAGTAACTTTATGCTTGTTATAATGACATCTCCAGGCCCCGCTCCAGACTCAGTCAGATTCCACAAGAAGGGACAGACCTTAATGTCCAAATGATTCTTATCAAGAAGGGTGGGTCGGAAACTGTGAGGGAGTCTTCTCATGACTTGATGGCATAATCCACTTGGTTTTTATCTTTGATTTCCTATGCATCTCATCTACTTAGTGCAAATTACAAGTGGACTGGAAATTGAATTTAAATACAGTTCTGGGTGAGATGCTTTTTTTATTTTCAACCCTTAAATTTTATATTAAATAATTAAAAGACAGGGTTTGAAAAGGAAACGTGAAAAATACACCAAAGATTTGTAGATTTTCAAGAAAGATTATGGAAGAATCTTCTTTTTAAAATTTTAAAATACAGGTCAGCTACTCATTACCAGAAATAGAGGATAAAGGCAAACTATCATTTTCTATAGAAGTCCTAAATATCCTGATTCTATATATATTCTATATACAGAATAATATCCAAGTTGTTTCAAGGTTTAAAAATTAAGTAGTATAACCATGTCTGTATCTTTAAGTGGTAAATACATGAAGCCATCCCTGTAAACACACACACCTGGTAATGGTGGTTGTCTAGGGAAAGGAAAACTGGGTGACTGGGGAGGTATTTTCTTTCTTATTTATTTAAAGAGATTTATTTTTACTGACTATCTTTCACATCCTTTCAATTTTGTATCTTTCTAAGTCATATCTCACAAAAATAGATAAGTAAAATGTTTTGCTGTACTGGGGATTGAACCCAGATATCTGCTCACCCAGGGGAGCATACTATCACTGGGCTCCATCCCCAGGCCCTTTTTATTTTGAGACAGGGTCTCCCTAAGTTGCCCAGACTGGGCTAGAACTTGCAATTCTCCTGCCTCAGCTTCCTAGAGTGCTGGAATAATAAGCATGTGCCACCCTACCTGGCAAATAAAATGATTTTGAAATGACCTTTGTCTTTGAGGAATGTCTTGGAAGTCATTCTAGAACAGACGTGTATCTTATGATTGAGATCAAGAGTGACAAACAAAACTCTCCTGTGCTCACAGGCAGGGCTGTGGAAGCTGATTGGATCGTGGGGCAGTATAGCTGAATGTCATTATCAGGTGGTGCCTGATAGGAAGAGGTAGGTCCCTGGGGCCATGACATGAAAGGGTACCTCTCCCTCCGGGCTCCTCCTTTCTCTCTCTGCTTCTTGGCTACCATGACATGAGCAGCTATTCTCTGCCAGACTCTCCTACTATGCCATTTCTACTTGGGTGCCAGCTAACTATGGACTGAAAATATAAGCCAAAATAAGCCTCTCCTCCTTTAAGACATGGGTATTTGGTATTATGTCCCCGTAACAAGAAAGTGACCAAGATAATACATACCTTTATGTCATTATTGTTGCAGTTAATCATCTTGTCTTTTCAGGTTTAGCAGTAAAATGGAACTGGATATACTTCAGAACTAGTGTCACTGATAGATTAAGGACTAGACAGTATAGAGTTCATAACACCTGTCTCCATTTCTTTTTTTGTTTGTTTGTTTGTTTTTCCGGTACCAGGAATCAAACTCACGACCTTGCGCTTGCCAGGCAAGCGCTGCGCCACTGAGCTAAATCCCCAGCCCCTTCCATTTCTTATGGATCTCCCAATTGTCCCTGTTCATCCTCAGCTTCTGATACATGACAGTTCTTACACTCCGGACAACTGGGACACAGTTGTGAGCCCCACGCATACAGAATCCCACTCTGGGGATTCTCAGGCCTTGCCAATCACACTCACTAAAGGCCCTGCAGCCAAGGCGCTCCGTCCACCCAGAACCCACAGGCCCTTTCTGGATCACACTCCGGATACACCTGGAGAGAATTTCCTGTCCTACAATTTTCTTACTGAGAACCCCATAAATATTAGGGCTGGGCCTGCCCAACACCCCTTAATTCTGACATCTACTTCCCACTTCCAATCCCCCTTAACCAGTCCAGATAGTGACCAAGACAAAGAGCTGAGCAACTCACTACCTTGACTTTTTTCCCTTGGCAGAATAGAGCTACATATAAGCATTAGAGAGTCATTTCCTAGAAATACTCACATCCTAACGCGTTATTATTGCATCTTGATTGACTTACTTCAATAGTGGCGTATTCAACGTGGTGAGAACTTGTGAAAAGCTGAACCCATCATGTCCCAGCAATATAAGATCTAACTTCACAAAACACCGAGGACTTTGCATTAAAAGCTCCAGAACCTGTTATTTACTCTAGACCCTACGTAAGCCTACGAAAGTTCCTCTCTTGCCTACACCTCCCTTAGCATGTAGTATTTGTAACACCCTCGCCTGATAAACATAAGACTTGTTGCTAGCCACATTTATTGTCTGCTTTCTTCTTCCCATTGCCCCTTCTCAAATGCACACAGCACAGAATGAGGATAAGGACTTTATTTTAGTCATTAATGCATCCCATGTGCTTAGAATATTATGGCAGGTAGTAATTTCTCACTAAATATGTGTTGAATACATGAATCCAGAAAACTTAACATAACTTACAGTATGTCTAGTGACAAGACACTCAATCCAAACTCAGTTTAGATCAGGTAACCAGCATCTATGCTCACATTTTAGCTGATGCCTGAATCTCAATGTAAATTTTTATCCACATTTAAGATTGAAGACAGGTAATTCTTGGTTTTGTGCAAGAATAAGTTTGGAGAAGTGTAAAAAATAAAGATGGTTACCTTGTTCTTTGAGGTCAAACAAAAGCAATGATTCTGTATTATTTGCCTGCACATTCTATTTATGGAAAACACAATTAGGCTAAAACCTAGAAAAGAGTTAATATCTTACATAAATGAGGTTTTGACAACTTTTTCAAAGTGATGTGAAGTGATGTGAAGCTATGGTATAAAAAGAAGTAAACTTAAAAATATTTTTAAAGAAGCAAAGAGTTCTTAAAGAGCAAAGAGTTTTCTGAATGCTTCTTGTGCTCAATGATCGCTCATTTTGAAGGTTGAACATTCTGGCACCACTGGAAATTTCCAATAGGATTCTAGTGGGAAGAAAATGAGAACAAAGTGGTATAAAAAAAGGGGAAGTAACAATTTGTGGGAATACTGTATTTAAACTTTGTATCTGGAGTTTGACACTTGAAAAACAAGAATAATTAGCCAATCCAAGAGAAATGTCTTATAGACAGAAATAAAAAGAAGATTGAAAAGGAAGTGATATGTTAATACACTATACAATTTACATTTTAAGGTATTTTCATTTGTATGCTAGCATGGAAAACTTTTTTTTAATAGGAAAAACACCCATAAGGACACATGAGCTAGTGAGAAACTGTTCACTATTTTTCATAGCAGCACTGCTTGTAACATCACTTGTAACATCACTGGTTACAGCAGAACTTGTAACATCACAACAATTTCAGTTAAGTGGAAAACAGAAGCAGGTCACAAATGCTATGCAAATGGGGAGGAAGAGGAGGCTGGTTTGACTATGCAGAGATTTGGGGAGGCTGACATTTGAAAGCAGGAATGCGAGAAAAGTTACAGCAAATGCATGGCATAGTATAAAGAAATGACTCCTATAGACCAACAAGCTTCTCCTGTCCCTGCAAAAACAATACAAATGAACTGGAAAGAGCTGGAACCATTTTATTCAAGATCCTGGTAAACAGTCTCTAGAGAACCCACAATGTAAAATCATCTGCTTCTGGACTGTATGAACATTAGTAAAATGTGAGCAATTGGGATCTCTGTGCGAAGGGCACTGACGGGCTTCTAAGACACCCAGACGTACTGGTTCACCATAAAATGGGTCACGAGAAGCAGAGCTCTTTCTAATGTCAATAATACACAATGTCAGCTCGGGGGAGCTGGGGATTTAGTTCAGTGGCACAGCATCTGCCTGGCAAGCGCAAGGTCGTGAGTTCAATTCCTGGTACTGGAAAAACAACAACAACAAAAAAATGTTGGTTACCACTGTTATTCTCAACCCTTCCATAGCCAGCAGGAGCTCTCTATGTGTTCAGGATCTTCCAGATCCCACAGTTCATCTTTTAAGCCTCAACACTAGCTCCTCCAACCATGCCTGGCAGTGGGGAATAATACTGTGCCCTTCATCTTCCAGTGGTTTCATGAAGTACTTCCCACACTTGGTTGCAGTAAAATTTTACTCCCAGTGATTTCTTACAATGTCCAGACCTGGACCCCTGGGTTGTCCCTAAACACCCAAACACTCTTGCTCCTCCTGGTGCCCAGACTCAGAGATCTCCACACTTGGACTCATAGTAAAGCAATATTTGGGATCATAATTCCAGGGCTCACAGACTCAAAGGTACACACAGACTTTACTTCCTTGAAGGTGGAGCGGAGTTCACCTTTTCTGTCTGTGTTCTTCCTTCCTTATGAATTCATGGAGATTGGAGTTACTGGGTTTCCTTGAAGCCTATATGATGGATATGCGCAACTGTCAGTTTCACTGGCTTCGGAACTGCCTAGCGAATTACTGAAGAATTCTGGGTATGTCTAGGTGGGGTGTGGAGATGTGACCGTGGGGATATATCTGGCCCCTGGCCCCTTCTTCTCTAGCACTCTTCCCTGTGCTCTGTTTCCCAGCTGTCTCTGTGTGAGCAGTTTTGCTCCACCGTGCTCTTCTGTCATGATGTTTCTGTCTTGCAGCCAGCTGATCATGGACTGAAACCTCTGAAACTGTAAGCAAAATTATACCTGCCCTCTTTAAGATGTCAGGTATTTTGTATAGCTACAACAACAGCAAAAAGCTAAGTGATACTCCTTGGAAAAGTCTTCCTGTTATATTTTGAAAAACCAAGCCACTGCTTAAGATCCACTACACTCCAGGGCTCAGAATGCCAAAGGACACATCAAGTCCAGACCCTCACTCACCAGAAGTCACAACAATAACATTTAATTGAGCAAGTTCTTCCCGGTGTGTTCTACAATGGTAAGCTGTTCTTATGCATTACCTAATTCAATAATTCCCAGAATCCCACGAGGGAGGCAATTTTATTATATCCATTTTTCAGGTGGGGAAACTGAGATTTGGAGATCACAGAAGTAATACTTGCCCAAGATCACAGAACTAGTGGGTGTCAAAGTGAAGTCCGAATGCACTAACCACTTGGCACACTGCCCCTGAAATCACCTCTGTAATAAGCCCTTTGAAACCAACCCTAATCAGTTCCTTGAGCCTCTCACCCTAGATCAAGCAGTGCGCTTTCCAGACCAGGCTCTCTCTAGGCAAGAAGCTGGAAGATGAGGCAGGTGACACAGCTCAGAGAAGGTTTTAGAGAAATGCTAAGCAGAACAGGAAGCTCCCCTTCAGCCACACTCACAGAGCTTCATTCAAGGCTACAGAAGATGCTCTGCAACCCAGGAGTAGGCACGGCTGTCCAACATAGTCCCTGCAGAGTCAGGGTCAACCCCGGAGTCACGTCTATTCATTACCATCATCTCCCCACTTTCCCCTAAGAAGCCCTCAGACCCCCAAAATGCCAGGGCTGGCTTCTAGCCAGCTTACTGAATTAACTACACCCCAGAATCTTTTCTGTAATTATCTGAGGTTTCAGTTAGAGTCCCCAAGTTTACCAAGCTAATTTCCAAATCTCCAGACAGAGTGACCAAGGCAATTGACACATCTGACCCAACACTGGAACACACCGGCCAGCGCTGAGTCTGTCACAGGACCGCTTCAAGTTTCCTAGGTGTACTACAGGTACATGAAGCACCTTCACCATGAAACCCAGAACTGATGCTGCCCAAACTCCAAGCTCTACTTGGGGCTTGAGTGCCCCAGGAACTTCTACACAGATCCTGTGGTTGCACAGTCTTTCTGTTGGCGGCTTTAGCTAGTTGTTCTTTCCCAAACGTCTTTTCATGATGTCTTTCACCCTTAGAATCTGGTTCTAAAGGAGCATTTCCTAGACCCTGCTTCAAACTTTCTTTCTCCACCCTTCAAGTATAATTCTGGTATCTAGCGTGGCTGCGTCATGGGTGCCTAAAGCACCGGTAAATCCCTGCTCTTTTATTGCCTGTCTGTAAGGTAGTGACAGGGCACCTCAGTACGCAGCATAGTCCAAGAAACTTGGAGAGTGGTCCCGAGAGTGTCACTCCTGGGCAATTCATGCAGCCTCGCTGTGCTCCAGGGTCTGCATTTCTGGCGTAAGCGATCTGAATGACTGCGAAGGTTCTCTCCAACTTTTCCACTCTGTGTGTCACTGTCATATAAAATTGATAATCACTTCTCCCCTAGCTACACCTTTTCTTACCTTCCTTGCAGAGGCTGACATTTCCAGTTTGTCTTAACCTTGGAGATAGGTTGATATTTTTGTTTTATTGTGTATATACTGCTAATTGCTTCTGAATGCTAGCACTTATATTTCTCCAACTCCTTTGTTTCAGTTTCCACGTATATCATTGTTATTTGTACATAAACCTCTCACTTTTCTTGCTAACTTTCAGTTCCCTCTGAATATTTTTCCTTCCTAAACATATATATACAGCATAAATCTAACATATATATAATTAACTCCTCCATAATTTTTTTTTTTCCAGTACCAGGGATTGAACTCATGACCTTGCGCTTGCTGGGCAGGCGCTGTACCGCTGAGCTAAATCCCCAGCACCCCATAATTATTATTAAATAACAATTTTCTTTCTCATGAGAGGCTCCAATTGCTTTCTGCATTGATAAAGAGTTTTCAGTGTTGTTAATATGTGCATCTAGGTTACCTACAAACTTATGTCATTTTAAGTTTGTACCAAGGATACAGCAATAGTAAGTTACCCTTGAAATAATGCTGGTGTTTCTGTCAGATCATCTAAGTATAGGAAAGGTTATAAGAAGTTACAAGCTGCTTATTAACGGCTAATCGCTTATGGTAGTCCCATAAGCAGAAAAAAAAAATTAGCAACTGCAAGCTGACAGTGACATAAACACCTGTCTAGCTAAATTCCTTGTCAAGCACATGTTCCAGAAGAGAGGAATATCACCTTTAACATCAATGGTTTTTCCTAGAATGCTGAAGTTACGTCAAGAGAAGGTAAGCTCTGGGAGTAACATACATGAAAAATTACTGAAGCTGTGTCACTGAGCACACTGAAATGGTAAACAAAGTGTCACTTTGGTCCATCAAATTGTATTTCTCATTTTTTTCATGAATAAATGTGGTGCTAACACCCATAAAAATTTCACAAGAATCTTTGAGTCCATTAATTCATGTAATCCTCTCCAAGCAAAACAAAATATGCTGTTTTCTCTAATCCTAAGAGTAAAGATTACTCATCTTTGGTACATCTTTGGACTAATCACCAAGCTCTCCAAGTTGCTCCACAAAAACACTAAGAAAATAGAAATTTCAAAGGCCAACACATGTCAAGCATCATGCAAGCTGAGACTTTTCTATGATATATCCTGTAATGAATGGCAAGAAACATTTTAAAGTAATATCCAATGAAAACCCCATTGTCTGTAAACTGGAGCTCTGACATTAGGCCACAGCATCCTTGGATTTGTCCTCCTAAGTTTATTGACATATAATTGACAAATAAAAAAAGAAGATACTGAAAGTGTACAATGTCATAAATCAACACACATATACATCAAACACTGTACTGTGCAAAACTCCAAATATAGCATGGTATATTTGCTATATATGCCATGCTTGGTACCCCTCACGGTACCAAGGGGTACGTAAGACTCTAACTCACACAGAGCCAAATGAGCAGCCCTACTGACAATGAGTTTAAAATTAGCTAACTAATCAGGGGTGTGTTTATTTAGCACAACTCTTTTGCCACTTGTGAAGTCTCCCCTTCCCCTTCTCCACTTCAAAGACATCTATATCACTGACAAGACCAAATATCCATTTAACGGAAGATAAACAAACTGCAAGGGAGGGGGCAAAGGAAAGATAATGAAGAAAGTGCAGCCACTTACCGCTCTGCAATGCACTTACATCTCCTTCTTTAATGGACTTACAATGATAATCTATAATCAAGGTACAAGGACAGACTTAATTACAAGGAGCTCTAAGTAACTTCAAGCAAATTACATATCGTCCTATGTGGTGTACAAACCAACTTAAGTAAAATACTCCCAGTCAGGAAACCTCTTATCTCAAAGACAAAAGGATTCCTACTGGTCCATGAGCACCAGCGGCCTGAACACTTACACAGACTCTCCAGACCGCATTCCCTCCAGGAAAGGCTCCCCTGTTCTGCTTCCTCATTCATCTTATGTGCTAATATTTTAAAAAAGAAAAGCCACCTACAAGCATCCCTTTGAAAGAAGCCCAGAGGCAAAGTCTGAGTGAATGACGTATTTTTCATAAAGGAAGTAATCAGGCTAAAAGAACAATCCTGTGTCCTTGCAAAGGCCATGACCTTGAATTTGAATCTTCTTCCGACACAAAGAACGTACACAATTGCTGAGCTCAGGATTAGATCTTCACAGGAAGTTTGCAACTCTTTCCCTCAGGGGTTAGAATTCAATTGTAGAAGTTGGGGGTGCAGAGTGGAATCTAAATGGCATCTAGAGGACCCCCCCCCAACCTCATAACTGTCCAAATACATCAGTAACTTTTAAGTGAACTTAAATATATTTCAAGAATTCATAGCTTCAAGATTGCTCTCCGAATATAAACCTGAAAGGGAATTATTAACACTTCACAAACACAGTGAGCATTACCCAAAGCAAAGAAATTTTCTGGGAGGTGGTCAGCCTTGATTCAAGCTGGCTTTCTGATCAGATACCTGTCTTTCTGAGCCTGCAGGAAAGAGGCTGAGATGTGTGCCCTTGCGTATTGTGGACAGAAGGAAATATTTTTTTCACTTTGAAAAATCAATAATGAAACTCTGTCATCGGGAAGTCAGTGGCACAGAGTAGAAAACAATTCCTCCTTGGCCCAAGATGCACAGTGTTCTCACAGACTTGCTTTCCTAACACCACGTTTGCAGCTCCAAAACCAGCAGATTAATGAGGCTTCTGAGGAACTGCCGTTTCCCTCTCCACATTCCACCTCGGACACAGTGGTGCAACTAGTCTAACTGCAGAAGGCCTTGACCGCCTTTCTTTGTCTCTCTGATTCAAGTGCGTCTGTTTCCTTGGGTCTACCAAGCTCAGTGGGACGGCTGGCCGGAGCGGAGTGAAGCATCAGCCAACCCTGGAACAATGAGGCCCTTTCTCTGGCTGTCACATGAACGGCGTTGTGTTGCACCCATTGTCCTTCCAGTAGGGAGGAAAGGCATGCGTTCTCACAGGCCAATTATTCTCCCTCTGGCCAAGTCCCTAAAATTTTTTTAAAAGGCACACTTTTTGAAGGGGCCCTATAATCCTAACAAGGATTCTCATGCCCTCGTGGACCACTTGCATCAGCACACCTTGTTAAATACACATCCCCGAGCCAAGCAAACACTCACTGAACCAACATCCAAACACCAGTATTTGCAAGTGATTCTCGAACCTCAGAAGTTTGACAACACAGGCTAAATAGGTGCTTCAAGAGCCTCCCACCTACCACAGGCCGGCCTTTGCACATGTGTTG
Source organism: Chinchilla lanigera (assembly GCF_000276665.1). NCBI lineage: Eukaryota > Metazoa > Chordata > Mammalia > Rodentia > Chinchillidae > Chinchilla > Chinchilla lanigera. The sequence continues at coordinate 341,711 of NW_004955415.1, read as the reverse complement.
AAGGGATGAGCGAGAGGTGAGGAGAACACTGGAAGGATTTCATACCATGACGACCCAATTTTCCTATGGGAGGCAAAAGTCATTTGGGAAAAAGAGAGGTGAAAAAGATACCCAGTCATTCAAATCCTCTTTGCCACAGGGCCATGACACCTCCTCTGATGAGCTCACAGAGCCTCCCCTGGAGGGAACTCTCAGAGCAGCTCTCAGAACTGACTACCTGACTCTCACTACACCCAGCCTAACTTGACTGGGTATTATTTTTCATCTAGACTTTATTGGTTTGTTCATTTTGTTTGCTTTTTGACATGAAGTCTTGCTGTTTTATAAGCTGGTCTTACACTCTGTGTTCTAAGATGCTTTTGAACTCACTGTGTAGCCCAGGCTGGCCTTGAGGTCTGTGATCCTCCTGCTTCAGCCTCCTGAGTGCTGCGATTGCAGGTATGCACCACACCCAGATAGACTGTTTTTAAAGCAAGAACTTCTTATTAATTACCCATAATACTTACGTCTATGCTCTACAGACCTAATAAATATCTGATGGAACAAAAATAATCAGACTAATTTTTTTTTTTGCAGCGCCGGAGATTGAACCCAAGAGCAGATATCTACCATGGCATTATATCCCCAAACATTTGTATTCTTTATTTTGAGACAGATGTTCAGTAAGTTGCCCAAGCTGGCTTCAAACTTGTGATCCTTGTGTAATGCGCTCTTGCACAGCTGGAAATACAAGCATGTATCTCTATCGGGTGCAGTTACTTTTTTTAAGAACCGAAGTCATATCTTGTCATCAATTCCTCATCCAAATTTCTTAAAACAGAAAAGTACCCCCCTGTAGATATCAATGGAGATGGGGATTTTTCTTATTTATTTTGATTGTGAAATTAAGCCCTGGGCTCAAAACAAAGGTTTCATAGTTTCAGCTCATTCTGTGAGAGACAAACTAAATTTGTGTACTTTGATGTCAAATTTGTGATCCGTAATTATTTTTTAAAGACAAACAGAAGTGGCTACCAGAAATATCACAGCCTCCTGAGACTGTGGTCTACCAGCCAAATCCATGCCGCTCCTCCGGGTCAGACACGATGCTAAGGACAAGATCTTGGGCAGCCCCACCATGGGCCCACCTTGCTCCCAAAGATAAGGCATTCCTAACAGACGTTAATATTCCACAAACACCTATCAAGCTTTCCATACTGAAATACTATTTTCTTGGTCTTAGAAGTGAGGCCAGTATGATTTATCACCCTCTGAGTAGGAAATTGAGGTAGTTAAATGCTTTACATAGTTTCTTTATCTAGGAGAATAAATCACTGGAAATGAAGCAGGAGAGGAAATCAGTAGAAATGAACAGTGATAATAACAGGATATATTATCACATTCACACTTGCACATGGGCTAATGGCACAGAGCATGGGGTACCCAGCCCCACTGTCACAGCCACTCGTGGTTCTACCAGTGAAGTCCTAGGAGATGAAGTGATACTGGTTTGTGTATCATTTTTATTCCTCATAGTATGAGAAATTCTTCTACTAAGTATTCTAAACTGGTCCTCTACAATAACTGTAAGAATGAGAAGTGAAAAACAATATTAAACAGTGAAGAGAGATTAAAAAAATCAATTAAAAAATTGGGGGAAATTCAGATACAGAAAATGAAACCAGTCATAAGACATGCAACAGTCCGGGCAGAAAAGTGAGCCGGCTTCAGCAAAGCAGACGCATTTGTTTGTTTGTGTTGGTACCAGAGCCTTCCCATCGAGCTATATCCCCATCCCTTCTTCATTTTGTATTTTGAGACAGAGTGTAGATAAGTTGCTAAACTGCCCAGTCTAGGCTTGAACTTATGATCTTCCTGCCTCAGCCTCCCCAAGTACTGAGACTACAGGCCTCTCTGCCCAGCTGAAAAATTTTACGTTAGAAACAGAATTGAGAAAGAGGACAAATCAGCAAAACTCAAGGAATCTTACATTAATTCTTAAAACTAAGCTATGATTTAAAACTAAACACTGAGGGCACACCCTGAGAACCTGAGAGTACAGGCAGCCCTTCCTGTTGCCATGTTTGGAGCCGAACCATCTGGATTTTGTACTGCATTTATTGATACTGCTACCTCCCTGTCTGTGAGACAGAGACTCTCACACAGCAGCTGATGAATGGACATTTCTTCTTGTTTGGCTGGTGGCAGAGCTGTCCATGAGCCAGTAGTTCAGTCCCAGTGGCAGCACCATCTTTGTCAGGACCCTAGAAATTATTCATTCATATACGTGAATGTTTTTGTAAATTTTCACTATTACAGAAAAGGGAATGGGAAATGGAAAAATTCAAAGCCTAATAGCAACCAGAAGAAATATTTTCCTGGTAAACGTGACTTAAATCACACAAACATGGAAGTTATTAAGCATCAACAGTAGCAAATCTTTAATCTGAATCACACATTTATTAAACTTGAATAGATCAACTATTGTTTAAATGAGGAAACAACCAGATTTATAGAAAACATAAATAAGGAAAAATTAGAGGCGTATATACTGAATTCTGTGTAAACGGCAAAGAATTATTTGAGATTCTGCAATACATTTGGCTTCCTCGAGCCGGCACTCCACATGACACATGGCTTTTGCATGATCTTAGGTGGACTCTCAGGAATGCATTTTCAGGAAAGCAGTAAACATAGTGTTCAACCAGTTGCCACGTTTCTGATCAAATACAAAAGCACATACAAAAATGTTTTATGAACTAAAAAGCATAAGAGCAAAGGTGGTTATTTATATTGGCATTGGCCCTTCCATTCCAGTGCCCTCACACTGTCATTTACAACAAAACTACCCCGAAGTATAAGCACAGCTGTTCCATCATGGTTCCTACCGTAATGTTGAATGTGCAATATTAGTTCAGTGCTCTTTGGTTTTTCGGAGCCCACTTAGAATGATATGATCCATCTACCATATCTTTTTTCCAGTCCAGGCTATGAATATTGTAGAGCAGTGCAGGTGAACCTAGGTGGCCCACATGTTACTTTTTTTCTTTTAAGACAAAAGACGTTAATGTATGAGTTGTTTTTTTTTTTTTTCTAAACTAAAGCCTCAGTATTCAGGTTTAACTGCAGTGCTGTCACTTTGCACTACGTAAGTGAGTTCCGGGTTGCAGTTTGGGTGCTTATGTCTGAAAGGTTCGCCATCACTGCTGTAGAGACTGTGCAAACAAATAATAGTTTCTTTACTGGCTTCTTCACAACTCTTACAGCAGCACAGTGATTGCCCCAAACACTCTGTGCGTTGAAAAAGTAAACTGTTGTTCTTTCACTCATCCTTTTCCCGCATTCTCGGGGCAGCTGTGATGTAACTACTATATGCCAGCCATTTCGATAAGGGCTTCCAATAAAGAAGAAAAGAAGGTCAAAGACATTTCCAGCAGAGGAAATGGCATGCACATGTAGGTCATGGAGGGATGAGAGGACACAATATACTTGGGGAACAGTAACAAGATGAAGCTTTGTGGTGGCCACGGAGGTGGAGAACAGGAAGCAAGGAATCAAGGGCAAAAGTGGTCTTGTGTACCATAACACAGGGCGAAAGTGGTCTTGTGTACCGTAAGAGAGAGAATTGGCTTGATGCCGTAGCCAGTGTTTCTCCAAATGTGACCTGAGATCAACCTCTAGAAGGTGCACTTGGGAATGTGCTCAACATGCAGATTTCTGGCCCTTGAAGATAAAGTCCTGGATCTATATTTTCAACAAGCACATTCACCTCTAGGGATCTGCCAAAGTGTTTTCAAACAAGAGAGTGCCATGCTCAGATCTGTATTTTAAACATAGGCTATCGCTAAGCAGACAACCGAGAACCAGGCAAATCGACAGCTGCTAAGTGAGCACGTGACTCGGCTGTGCACTACAGCCCCCTGGGAACCTGTGAAAACGCAGACTTCACACCTCACCCAAGGCTTACTGCCACTGAGTCCGGATGGAAGGGGTTAGGATTTATATTAGGTTGAACCATATAAAATTGCCACTTTTCAGGTAAAAAATGGCCAAGTACTAGCAATTTCTTCTATTTCAATCTAATATTTTTAACAAACATCCCCTATACCTCTGAACTGCACCAAAATTTGAAAACACCTGAAGTACAAGCAGAACTAAATGCTTTTTTATTAGTTATCACTATTATTATTTACATTGATTAATGTGCAAAGATGGAAGTTTCATAATTTATGTACCTAAAACAAACATTAAAAGAAAAAAGGGGGTCAAAAACAGCCCAAATGAAGTAAGGCAATCAATTTAAGGATTTCTGAGTCAGAAGGAACACTAAAGATTGTCCACCACCACTCCCTGCCCCACCACACACACACTTCCAGTACAGGTTTATCCCTGCAGAAACTCATGTCTAATGGAGAAGCACGCTGCTTGAGGTCATGCTGAGTATTTTATTCAATTCCTCTGCAATGCTTGCTTTTACGTGCCTTTTAACAGGTACTACACCCGCTGTAGTTAAAAAGTGTTGGGGATCTAATTTACTGAGTGTGAGTGTCACGTGAAGGAAGCCCTAACATGCTTGAAATGAAGTGGGGTATTCATAAAGCAAATACCTATGCACACTCATCTGTGAAATGCAACCAGAGAACTTAAATAATACAAAAGTCAGGGCAGTTTTCAAATGTAATCAATGTTTAATAAATATTTATGAATGAATGATTGCCCTCTAAAAAATAAGTTAAAGGAAATACATTAATGCAAAGTATTTCCAAGGAAGTAGGTTGTGAACTGAGTATAGATTTCCTAACTTCTAACCTGTGCCAGGCACTCCTTTGCATTAGCCAATTCCCACATTCCTACAGATCTGAGCCCTGCCACAGGCGGCACTTTCCCCGCCGCCTCACTGTGCCCAAACAAAAAGCAATATAAAGACCACATCCGAGCTAAGTTTAACAATTCATCGCGTCTGAGGCTCACACTCGAGCAATCTACAAGACCCACCTGAACAGGGATAAACAGTGAGAGCTAGTAAAAGTTACATAACAATAGCAAGGCAACAGTTAACACTACCTCAGTAATAAAATCATAGTAACAACTAGTACTTGCCTGCTATTTGGCAAGCTAGGGCTTCACATGCATTAACTTACTCAAGTCCTTCTAACTCTCCAGGATAAGCACTATTATTACCAGACTGATTTTATAGATGGAGATAAGAAGGTTAAACAGCACAAAACCACAACTGCAAAGCTGCACAGTGCAGAGTTGGGCCCAGGTGCCCTGACACCCAGTGCTTATCAACAGAGTTCTTTGACCTTTCTGTGGCAAAGAAAAAGCCTGCAAGCTGACATCCTGAAACACACAGCAGGAGGAAGGCGTTCTGCATAGTGTCGTTTGGCCTATATTTTTACCCCCAGGGTCTGAAGTACTTTGATTTGGGAAGGCTATGCACAAAGTCAGACCCAAGACGCAGTAAAGTAGAGCAAGACGAACCAAGAACTGCCATTCTCTGCCATGGCACGGCACGGTCATCACTCCTGAACAGCAGTAAAAGCAGCTAATTTGGGCTAATAAGAATCGAAAACTGACCGTGGAGGAAGAATGAGGTCTTCTCTTCATGCCAGGGTATTTTTGGAAGCCGTGAAAATATCACCATATTTTATGTATTCAGTGGTATCGTTAAGGAAAATACTTTCAGAAAGAAAAGTAAGGACGAAATATTTTCCTAACCTAGGGCAGAAAGCCCTACACCGAGAAATTTAGGAGAAAAAGAGTAACATGTGAGGTAAAGCTCTCCTAAGTGACTACGGCTTGGACAACTGGCCCTTCCAGTACTCCCCGGGGAGCCAAGCATTCTGACAAACACCCTGAAGTTCAAGTCCCCCAAACTGTAGCCCTGGCACCCCTAAAGAATGCTAAGGATGCAGGAAGGGGGAGCATCCCGCAAGTTGCACAATCTGAATTTCAAATACTAGAGAAAGAAAAGTTTATAAAACAAGTCAAGATCTCAGAGAAGTGAAGCAGATCTGAAAAGAAAGACCCAGCTGAAACTGCTTTCTGTTCTCGGATTCCCCCCAAATCTCCCTCAATTCCGACTGATCACAGTTTAACACGGAACAAATACTGCACAGCCAAGGCAATATAAGGGCAGAAATTAACGCAAAATAGAAGGGAAGTCCTCCTAACAAAAACGCTCCAAGAATTCCCTACACAGTCCCAAGCAACGCAGGCAAATACACACAATAACCCAGGAGACACACAAACAACCCAGACCGAGTCCATCGCGCCCCACCTCAGTCTGCACCCCAGGCCCCTTGCCAGAAGGGTTTATGCGCCCCTCGCCCACGAGAAATCCCGCGGAGTCCGGCCGCGCTCGGTGGCCCCAGAGTCGAGTTTGTCCAACTCTTACCCAGATTCAGAGATCTTGAAATCCGCAGCGCAGCCCGGTCTTCCCAGCGCCAGCCGAGACGCGCAGTCGGTTCTACCAGCGCAGCGCGCCTCCAGGCAGCCTAGCGGAGCGCGGGCCTCCCGCGCGGACTGGCCGGCAGGTGGCCGCGGCTCCGCGCTTGCACACTCCGGTCTTGCTCACCGCGACGAAGTTGCTGCGAACTTGAACAAGGTTCCTTCTGTCTGGCCCGGGATGCTGGAGACGGAGGCGGAGCAGGCGGAGGGTAACCTGAGCCGGCCGGGATGCCAGCAGTTGCGGGTGCCGCAGCTGCCGGGCCGAGGC
>NW_004955415.1:330905-334665 GCF_000276665.1 Chinchilla lanigera | reverse complement strand
AGAGGCCGGCTGGGGGGACGAGGGCGAAGGAGCCGGGCACGGGGCGGAGGGAGAGGCGCTGGGGCTCGGGAGGCCCGGCCCGCCCGGCCCGCGGTTTCCTGGCGAACGGCGCCCTCTGCTGACGCGCCGGGGAGCCCCCAAAGCCGGGCCAGAAGCGAACCCCGAGAAACGACAGCGCCCACTGTGGGACGCGCAGAGCGCCTTCGGACGATGGAGTTTCTGGACAACCCAGAAAGATGCAAACACTCCGACCGCCAGAAAGTTCTTTCTCACATTTATTCTTACAAACAGGAACCATTCCAAAGTTGCATCAGATAATCTCTTCCTCAGCTCACTGTGAATGCGTTCCTTTTGGAGAACTCTAAGTGCTTGCTCGCCCCCAGCCGGGAGCAGCTCCTGGCAAGCAGGCCGGGCTGCACATTATGTCTGAGTGAACGCCCAGCAGGAATGAGTGACCATCGTCATTGTCTGAACAGAAATCCACGTCTGAAGCCCCGCGTTCCTCTGCCCTGGAAACACACGGGGAAGAACGGTCTCGTTCATCAGCTGGTTGACTGGAGGTGTCAGAGATCTTCTCTGGCAGCGGCAGCCTCGTTTCTCTCAGGGACCACCCTTACCCACGTACGGAGTACAGTCTGGGTGGGAAGGTCAGTTAGGATGGTCCAACCTCAGCCTGCGCGCAGGTGGACACTGACCTAAGCTGGCTCTTCAGTCCCTTCCTCCCAGGATTCTGAACTTTGATCGGAGCACTGCAAGGACAAATAAAACTCAGGCTGAGCCGTACAACTGTTTGCTAGGGACACTGCAATTATTTTAGACCACTTATTCCCCGACGATAATCTGCTCTATGGAATTTTTCCACTTTCCTTTGAATGCTTTAGGCAACTTTATTGAGACGTAGCTTAGGTTCAGTACATTGCACTCATAGAGTGCACAGTTTGATGTTTTAGGAACAACATAAACACCTGTTTAGCTGCTACCACAATTGAGATAATGAGTAATTCCCGTCCCCAAAGCTTCTCTTCGAAGTCAACCCCCACTTCACTTCACGTCTCCACCCCTTTTTACATGTTTTTAAATTTTGAAACAAGGTCTCACTAAGTTGCCCAGGTTGGGCTCAAATTTGTGACCTTCCTGCCCCAGTTTTCTAGAGTTCTGGGATTAGAGGCATGTGCTAGCTTGTTTCTCTTATCTCACAGGAGGGGAACCAATAGTTCATAAAGAAACGTATTTAGCCATTGTTAATGTCCGGGTTTTGTTCAAGAACTCTCTGGCTACACCTATGTCTTCAAAATCTTTACCTACTTTCTCTTCTAGTAGATTTAGTGTTTCTGTTTTAATATTGAGATCTTTGACCCATTTGGATTTAGTTTAGCACATGGTAATAGACATGGGTCTAGTTCTAGTCTTCAGCATGTGGAAAGCCAGTTTTTCCTGCACCATTTATTAAAGAGGCCATCTTTCTTCCAGTGAACATGTTTGGCCTCTGTTATGGTTGAAACATTGTGTCAACTTGGGGAGTCTAGAGGTTTGGCTAAGTGACTCAGCAGGAAGCCAGGATACTTACTCTGTATACATCCTGAGCCTGTGGAAGAGGAGGGCATGGAGATTATGTGAGAGCTACATTCCCCTTAGGTGGGGGTAGCCTGTTTACAATGTAAGGGAGGGAAAGAAGCTGCTTGCCACTATTCCTCCCTTTTGCTCTGGCTGCTTTGCTGTTCGTCAGCCATTCCCCCCTTGCTCTTGTTGCTTTGCTATCTTCTGCCTCAGAGCCAGCCAGGTACGGACTGAAACCTCCACAAACTGTAAGCTAAACAAACCTTTCCTTCCTTAATTTTGGGCATTGGGTATTTTGTCTCAGCAATGAGAGAAAAGTAACCAAGACAGCCTCTTTGTCAAAGTTAAGGTGGCTGGGTGTGTTTAGAGTTGTGTCTGCATCTTCTAATCTGTTCCACTGATCCTCAGGTCTTTTTTATTTTTTAATTTTTTGGTCATACGGTGATTTTATCACAGTACCTTTGTAGTATAATTTCAAGTCAGGGGTTGTGATACCTCCTGTCTTGCTTTAGTTGCCCAGGATTGCTTTTGCTATTCTAGGTCTCTTCTGTTTCCAAATAACTTTTAGGAATATTTTCTCTAGTTCTGTGAGGTATGCTAATGGTATTTTGATCAGGATTGCATTAAATTTGTATAACAGTTTGGGGAGTATGGCCATTTTCATTATGTTGGTTCTTCCTATCCATGAACAAGGGATATCTTTCCATTTTCTGAAATCTCTTTGATCTCTTTTTCAGAGAACTGTAATTTTCAATGTATAGATCTTTTTCTTCCTGGTAAATTGACTCCTAAGTATTTCTTTCTTTCTTTCTTTCTTTCTTTCTTTCTTTCTTTTGGATGCTATTGTGAAAGGTATGATTTCCCTAATTTCTATCTCAGTATATTTGTTGTTTGTGTTCAGGAATGCTACTGATTCTTAAGTGATGACTTTGTCTCCAGCTACAGAACTGAATTTGGTTATTAAGTCTGCAAGTCTTCTGGTGGGGTTTTGGGTGTCTTCTATGTAGAGTATCATGTCATCTGCACCTGTGTATCCATCAGGACTGGGGCTTTTCTTCATTGGTAGGTTTTAAATTACATTTTCAACTTCATTAACTGAGATGGGGTTTAGGATTTTTATACCTTCTTGATTCAGCTTTGGTAGTTCATATGAATCTAGGAATCTGTCCATTTCATTTGTGTTTTCCATCTTCTTAGAATAGTTTCTTGAAGTAGGTATTGATGATCTTCTCTGCAGAATCTGTTGTGATTTCACCCTTTTTATTTCTAATTGCATGAATTTGAGTCTTTCCCCTTTTTTGATAAGGTTGGCTGAGGGTTTATCAATTTTATTTAATTTTTTAATTAACCAACTCCTTGATTCATTGATTCTTTGTATTATTTTCTTAGTCTCAGTTGCATTAATTTCTGCTCTGATCTTTATAACTTCTTCCCTCACACAGGCTTTGGACTTGACTTGCTCTTCTTTTTCTAGCAGTTTGAGATTCGGCATTAGGTTGTTTATTTGAGCTCGTTCTGTCATACTGATATGGTTATTCACCGCTATAAATTTTCCTCTTAGGTCTGCTTTCATTGTGTCTCATAAGCTCCTATATGTTGTCTCAGCATTACCATTTAATTATGGATATTAATTTCTTCTTTCATTTCATCTGTGACTCATTTGTTGTTCAGTAGGCTGCTATTTAATTTCCTCGTATTTATAGAGTTTTGTGCTTTATTTTGCTATTGATTTCCAATTTCATTGCACTGTGATCAGATAATATACATGAGATAATTTCAGTTCCCTTGCATCTACTTACACATATTCTATGGGATAGTTTGTGATCTGTTTTGGAGAGCATCCCACGTACAGCTAAGAAGAATGTGTACTCTGATGTGGGTTGGAGCACTCTGTAGACATCTATTAAGTCCATTTGTTCACAGCTTTGGTTCAGTTCTGATATTTCTTTATTGATTTTTGTTTTTTTATTATAAAAATAAAAAGGGGAAAACATTAACAGACAGACAACCTTTTACAAAATAGCAAAAGAACAATACAAACAATGCAGAGTTACAAATAAAGTGGTAGGAAATTAACAGTGCTTGTTGTATTACATATTGATATCTTCAAAGTGGTTTCTCATGAAAACAAAGAGACACCTGCAATATTGATCAATCAAGGACTCATTAATTGTTTCTTTCAGTAAAGAAAAAGAAGACAGTA
>NW_004955415.1:277576-325900 GCF_000276665.1 Chinchilla lanigera | reverse complement strand
ATTTCATTTTTTGCTTGAGAGATTATTTCTGATCTCATCTCTTCTATGGCCTTATGGAGTTATTTCTTTACTCCCATTGCAATCATTTTAGCTATTTTGGGCATATGTTTACCAGGTTCTCCTATGTTGATGTCTCTTGGACTTGTTTTGAGTGGGGTGAAGTTCTGGGATTGTGTTTTAGTTCTTCATTTTGTCCTGTTTGATACCAGATGCAGAAAGCTCAGTTTCCCTCTTCAGTGGCTGCACAGCAAAGGCCACTAATGTCCCTAGTTTTCCTGCTGGTCAGGTTTGCCCCTCAGTGACCCCTGAGAAGCACTACTTAGTCTGGGGTTTTCCACCAGTTGTTGATTTGTACCTAGTTATCCCAGGTCTCAAATGTGGGCACTGGTGTCAGCTGATGGCAGACTGTCTGATCCAGTGTCCCCTTGCAGTTCAGGGCATGTGCATGGCCCAAACTCGGGTTGCACTGGTGTGACAATCCTGGTCCATGGACCTATGTCCCCACGCAGTTCAGAGTAGAGGCAAAACCCAGACATGAACTGCAGGGTCGACAGTTTGTGAACCACTTGATTCTGTGTCTCCAGTAGTTCAGGACACATACAGGAACCAGATGCAGGCTGGACTGAGAGCAATCACAGACTGCCCATGCCTGCGACACCCCAGGGGATCCAGACGCAAGTAAAGCACGGACTGGAACCATGGGACCAGCAGCTCTCGGACCGCTCACTCACTTGGCGCTGGGCACATGCAGAGAGGGCCCATACGCAAACAGTGAGAGTAGTCCCTGGGGCTTCTGAGTGAGGACCTCCTGTCTGCCACAGGTGCACAGAGGGCAGAGACTCAGACTGTAATGGTGGTGAGGTCCTGGGTCACCCACTCTGCCCCCAGGAAGTAGATGGGAAATACCTGGCTCTCTCTGCGAGTTTCAGCTGGGAACCGTGGTAGTGGGAGCAGGTCACAGCCCTCCTGGTTCTGCTTCTTAGTCAGTTCAGGATGTGTGCAGGAGTCAGACCTGGGCCACTCAAAGAGCAATCACAGACTCTCTTTATTGATTTTTGTCTAATTGATCTATCTATCTGTGACAATGGGGTGTTAAGGTCTCTCACTATAATTGTGTTAGTGCTTGTTTGATTTTTCATGTCCAGTAATATTTGTTTTATGTAGTTAGGTTCTCCTGTACTTGGTGCATATATATTTATGATTGTAACCTCTTCTTCTTGGCATTTTTGCTTAACAGGAACATAGTGACCTTCTTCATCTCTTTGAACTGTCTTGACTTAAAGTTCACATTGTCTGCAAATAGAATAGCTACCCTTGCTTTTTTCTGTGTTCCTGTAACATGGAATATTGTTTTCCATCCTTTGACTTTCAGTGTATGAATTTCTTTTTGAGTTAAATGTGCTTCATGTGTGCAGCATAGTGTTGGATCTTGTATCTTGACCCATTCTGCTAGTTGATTTCTTTTGATTAGTGAGTTGATACCATTTTCATTGATGGTTATAACTGACATGTATTGACTTAACCTTGTCATATTATTATCCTCTGTTGATTCCTTGTCTTTCCCCTCTATTTAATTGCTTACTCTGTTGGTTGCTTTTTCCTATCGGTGTCCTTAGATTTGTGCACATTGTTATCTCTCTCTACAATATCTTTCAGAACACATTGTGGAGATGGTTTGGTGGTCATGAATTTCTTCAGTCCTTTGTCATGGAAGTATCTTATTTCTTGATTAATTCTGAAAGACAGTTTTGCAGGATACATCAGTCTGGGTTGAAAGTTATTTTCTTTTAGGACTTGTAATATTTCACCCCAAACTTTCCTTGACTTGAGGGTTTATATTGAGATGTCTGCTGTAATTTTGATGGATTTTCCTTTATAGATAGTTTGTGCCTTTTCTCTAACAGCTTTTAATATTTTCTTCTTAGGGTGAATTTCTGGAATCTTGATTATTATAAGCCTTGGTGTCGATTTACTTTTGTCATGGCTAATTGGAGTTCTATATGCCTCTCTTACTGTATGTCAAATTCTTTTTCTATATTTGGGAAGTTTTCTGCCATTTCTTCTGTGAACAGCTTTTTTATGTCAGTTGTGCTGGCTCCTGCTTTTTCATTGTCTCCAGTCAGTTTTATGCTATTCTTCTTTGTATCATCTTACAGCTGTTGGATTGTTATTTCATGGTCCTTTATTATTTTTAAGAGATCTTTCTTTTCTTGGTCACTAGCCAAAATCCTGTCTTCTAGGTCTGAAATTCTGCCTTCACTTTCATTAAGACAATTTTGTCAACTTTGAATGGAATTTTTGATTTCTGTGGTATGTGTTTGAATCCGTTTTTTGATTCCATTTCTTTCCTATGTTGGTGTTGCAGTTGATACAGTTATCAACTTGAGGAGTGTAGAAGCTTAACTAAGTGACTCAGCAGTTCTACATCCTGAGGTGGAAAGGACATGCCCTTATGGCTCTAGGATGTTGTTCATTGTGTCAACTTGAAAAGTCTAGAATGTTAAGCATGTGTCTCAGCAGGGAGCCCGGGTCTTTAATTTGTATTCATCCTGAGCCTATGCAAGAGGAGGGCCTGGCAATGGTGTGGGTGTAGAGGAACACTTCCCTCAGAGCCGGTGGGCTGCATGCAATAAAAAAGGAAATGAGGAAGGTTCTTTGGAGGAGCTCCAGTTTTCTCCTTCAGATTGCTGGTCATCTGGCTTCTGGTGCAGACTGTTTGGCTTCCACCTGGGACTCTTCAGCATTCTGGTGTAAACTCTTTGGCTTTCACTGTACATTCTTCAGCATTCCGTTGTAGACCCATCAACCTCCAGATATGGACTTGCACAGACACTGCAGTGAATTCAAGGCCTTGGACTAGGCTCTTCAATCTCCAGTGTGGAACTGTGGTGATGGTTATGATCCCAGACAGTCACAGTATTGGAATAAAGGAAAAACAACTAATTACAACTAAAATGATATCCTGGCTAAAGTATTACAATTAGCAGTAACAATAGCATCATACACAGCCTAGAATCTGATAAACTATTGTTACAGCAAAAATTAGGGCTGTATTCTGCAAGAGACCAAAGAGAACAGACAAAGTTTTAATTTAGACTGGTCACCTCTCATCCCAACTTGCAAGTCAGGGAAGTGGGCGGTCTAAATTAAAATTTTGTCTGTTCTCTTTGATCTCTTGCAAAATACAGCCCAAATTTTTGCCGTAACATTTGGGGACTCGTCCGGGATATTCTACAGGCAGATCCTCTTTTCAGGGCCCCCAGCCTCTGGACTCCCTAGCCCTTTCCTAAATGGCTCGGCACCCCAGCTGAGTTCAGCTCTCACCATCCGGGGGAGGCTAAAACCTGGAGGCCACAGCCACGAAGAAGGACAGACAGAGTTCTAAACCTCCAACTGGGTAAGATTTTAATTGGCTTCCAATCTTTTTCAAGGTTGGGTTTTGCTTGGGAGAGAGCTCTATTGCTAGCTCTTCAGCTTGTTAGGCCCCCAGGTGTGGGTGGCAGTTTTGGTTTTTGCCCTCTCCGGGAACCAGGAGAGGGGTGTGAAGCAACATGCTGCAGGCACAGTGCAGCCATCATCCTCTCAGTGGGAGCTGAGAGAGGGGCGTGTTAGTCTTTCTGGCAAGTGCTGAGAAAAAATTTGGCTTTTTGTTTATTGCGTTTCAAGCCAGTCTCCAATTTGAATTGGCAGAATGAGTTGGAGGAAAACTAAATTACCTTTCCCGGGATTTTGTCCTGTCTGTTTATCTGTTTGAGTTGTCTGTTCTATGCGCTTGCATAGTGGTGTGCCCGCATCCTCAGGTTACAATTGAATCTGCTGCTTGGATGGGAGGGGCCCTGAGTGCCCTCCTCCTGCCTTTTCTACCCCTGGGAGTTGTTTACTTGGAAACTTGAAAAGATCCTGACACAATAGTTACTGCTATTGTGTCAAACTATTTCTGTTATGGGGACTGCCCCTACAGGCAGCCTTTCCCCCAGCCTATAGCAGACTCAGATGAAGGAGTCTCCTCCTCAGGTTTCATCCCAGTCTTGCCTCTCTGGCAGGCTCCTGTGATGAAGCTGGGAGGAAACCCTCATTCTGCAAATGGAGAACTTCAGACCCCCTCCTTTTAGAGCAAACTCGGGCTTCTATCAGTTTGCTATAAGTGGTATTTGAGATTCACTGCCCCACCTGGGGTGATTGTCAACAGATGTTAGCTTTGTTTTCTTAAAAAAAAAAAAAAAAAAAAAGATTTCTTAAAGGTGACTGAGAAACAAATGAAACTAAATACAGGAAAAATCATCAGGCTTCAAAGAAAGGGCTTCTTTCTGCAGCTCGTCATCCCACTGACCTACAAGGTGGCAAAATTGTCACAAGCTACAGAAATTAAAAGGTATTACATGGATGAACTTGTCCCAGCTGATAGAGATTGCAGAAATTCGTTTCATAACAGAGAGGACAAAGAATGGAAGTTTGAACAGGAACAGGAGCTTTACAAAAGAACACCCTATGTGACTCTATCTGGAAATTTACAGGTTTTAAAGGGACAAGCAGCCACAAAAGGGGAAATAACTAACACCCCTGCCTGCTTCCCAGCTGGAGCTCAACGAAATGTTAATAATGAAGGGTTTTTTTTTTTGTTTATATGCCTGTTGAATTGCAAAATGCAGAATTCGATCTGCCTGTGGCTTGCAGAGTCACTCTTGTGGTGGTGGGGGATGAAAAACCTACCCTAATTCCCACAGAGGAAACAGTTGGTCTTGTACTAGAAAAAGCTGACATAAATTTAAAAGAAATAACTATTGTACCAAGTTTGGTTGATGGCAATTGTTGAGATGAGATACAAGTTTTTGCATGTGCCATGGATCTCTGGGTCTTTAAAATAGGGAGGAGAGAAGTCTACATAAATGATAATATTAACCTGAATTATAGTAGGTCTTACAGAGGGAGATCATAGGAGCACTTGGAAGAAGGTCTGAGTATGTGACAGTGTGTGTGCGCACATGACTAAGCTGAAAGCTACATTAAGGGACATAAAAATTGCTGTTATTCTGAAGACAGAATAAAATATAAAAATATATTAATTACAGGTAAAATGTTTTTATTTTTTTCCAAATTCTTTTTATAAGAGATCCCTGCTAATTGACCTAACAAAAAAAAGAGAAAATAAAGTTCTGACTAGACTTATAATTACAAACTTATAATTCAATATGGCCAAAACTATATTTGAGTGCACTCTAAGTTTATAAGTAAATTGTCTTGTGTATGTGTTTTGTTTGTCTCTCTGTCAAATCTATAAACAGCTGTTTTATTTGAGCTCAACAAATTTCTCTTTTTGTATTTTTTGATTTTTGAGGTAACTGTAATCTAATTTGGCTTATAGATAAATATTATCTAAATTAAAGATTTGGTTCTATCATGTTACCAGCTGGTCAAAATTATATTAAAATTGGTTTTATAAATGTGTAAATATTGTTTTTATATATTATGATTTGAGAGTCTCTCATTGTACAAAAACTGACATGTCAAATTTTGATTGGATGTTCATAGGACATAAAAAAATGGGTTAAGATAATTAAGTAAAAATCCCTTGGTGGAGAGAGATTGTTGGACAGGACTCCATTTGATGAATAAAAAAAAAAAAAAACCAGCTGCCTGGAATAACATTAACCAGTTTTTATACATTAATAAGGAGCCCCAATTATCTCCATGGCCTTATGGGAGACACAGCAATAAATATTGTTCAAAATATATTATTGTGATATGTTTATATTGGTCATTGTCAGAAGGTTAAAAAAAATAAGACAATAAAGTTTTCTGATTAAAAGTTGCTATGGTGCCAAACTAAAATTAAAATAAAACAAAATAATGACAACTTGTTATTGCTAATTTCACGGTGTATTAAATGTATTTGTGCCTTCAAAATGTACAGTATTCTAAAATGTAAAACTGGAGTTGTTTATATAATGTTGGACATCATTTCTCAGATATTTGTAATAAGAGGTTCATGGGTCATCATTTGAATAATTTTTTTAACAAAAACTTACGTGATGTATACACTATGTATATGCCACTACATTTAGAGATGCTTAGATATTAAACAGCCCAGACAATGTTACAAATTTCTTAAGTGACATCCTGTTTAAGGACAAGTTGGATGAAAACTTCATATGTATTAGGTAAGGATGATGACTAAAAAAGCTATTCTATTGTGCTACAAAAATGTCATCATGCTTATTATATAACAATACTATGTATGATTTCTGACTCCTAGTTTTCTTTGTAAAACTACATAATTGTTGTCTGTTAACATGCAACAGAGATTCAACTACTAGAACATCCATGATTGGTAAGAAGTAATAGTTCTCTAGCTGTACTTTATATTTCAGGGTGCTTATAATGTAATGTCATTAATCTTTGCTGGATGTTTAACAACTGAGGTTTGGAGACCAAAAATTAGAGAGATAAATTGAGCTAAGAGGACACCAATATTTTGTGCAAAACCCTCCAAGGTCAAATAGGACTCAGGACATAAGAGAACCTCTGCTGCCACATCATACAACTTGGTTGAGTCCCTGATTTTCTGATCAAGGAGATTATGGGACCACAGAAGAAAATGATTATATGGTGTAATGTGCCTAGGGAGAGTCACCAGAAGAAAAGAAAGTCTCCCAAGCTTTCAAAGAAAGCAACCTGGTCAAGCAATGGCTGTGACTCATCCAGGTGGCTGGCACTGACAGAAGTACTAAGAGGCACTGCACATGGTTCCAAGGTAAATCCTGAGGAGAGTTAACTGACCTTGATAGGAAGAAATTAATTTTAATTAATACAGGTCTCACTTTAACTTGGTTTTGAGCAACGAACAGAAAAGTATAACTACAAGATATTAGATAAATGATAATAATAATGATAGTAATAATAATAATAACAAGGTGTTCTAGCTCAATTAATAACATGGGACAAGGGTATGTGTGTATATTAACAGGTGATAAACCATCATTTTGGATGCCTGGACCATGGTGCCATAAAAAGAGAGATCTTCAAACCCATGGTGAAGTTTGCTGCCAGCAGACCTGTCATGGATTTTACAATGGACTGATTCTATTAACATGCTTATGTCTTCTACTTCTGTCCTGACAATGTTAGTCATACTTCAGCTGCTTCAGTAGGAAAGACCTCCAGCCCGACAGAACAAAGAGAACATCTCTACAACTACACCCTCGGGTGCCCTTGGATGGACTCTATTGGACCTAGCCAGGCCGTACTTGCTTCCCTACACCTTCCTTGTGCCCAACAAGCTGTGGTGTTCATTGTTCCAATATGTAAGATGACAAATCCCCATTTTGGAGCCCAGGCTGCCGTCATATGACACACTTTGTATTTCTTAGAAAGAAAAATATGTCATAGAGGGGGAATGTAGGGGATAGTGACTCAGCATATCATTTTAAGATAGAACAGTTCTAGTCTTAATGCAAGCCTCAAAATGCGTCTTGAGAAACATACTGGAGGGTTATAAAGAGTGAACTTTGCAGTCCTGACTTAGCCCTTGTATATATATATATATATATATATATATATATATATATATATATATATAAAAGAAAGAAGAAGAAGAGGAAGAAGAAGAACAACAAGAAGAACAAGAAGAACAAGAAGCAGAGAAAAACCCAACCAGATAATTAAAGGTAAACAAAATACACAAACAAAGACAAAAATAAAATTCCTCTGGTGTTCACTGTTCTATGTTAGAGTCCAAATCAGCATCCCACCAATTCTGCAATAGGATTAGTGCTGGACTGTATGTGGGGTTTGTCTTGGTCTCCGGATGTGGGGGCTGCGGCTTGTCTTTAGTCAGCAGCTTTCTGGATGGCCCGCCCACTACTCCTTATTCTTTTTGTCTCTGCATTGCTTTCCTGGTCGCTGTGGCACCCTCACACAGACAGCCCAAGGTGGCTTCCAGTAGTATGCACCGTTGGCCCCTCCTGGTCCTGGTACAGCCTGCTCTGTTCCACACTGCTGGATCCTTTCACATTCTGTCCTTCTGTCCCATGCTGTGTTGGTGGTTGCAAGTTTGTCCCAAGCTGGTTGTCACAAGTCAGAGGGAGTGCTGACTTCCCAGCCCAAGGGTGATTGTGTTGGTGGTCACCAGTCACAGAGCAGTGATGTGCTTGTCCTGGGTGCCATGGGATGATTCAAGTCCCTCTCTTGTACCAGTAATAGGTTAAGAGAAGTTGTGTTGTTTCACTAGCAATCCTCAGTGCCATGGCTAGTCCCTAACCTTGTTATTGCTAGAGGTTCCAGTTAGCAGTTATGGTGCTCTACAGAGAAAGAAAAAGAAGCAGGAGAAAAAAAAAACTGGTGGCCTGTTGGGGAGAGAGCAGTCACTCACACCTGTGTGTGCCAGTGAAATTTGTTACCAGGCTTCATTGTCCTTTGTTTGCAGCAAATCAGAAGAGGTAAGTGGCCTTATATTCTAGTTCTAACCTGTGTAGATTGAATTTGCCTTTGCCATACCTTCACCATCTGTTCTTTTTTAGGGGGAGGAGGGTTACTTCCAGGGAATGGCAATTCCTGCTCTGATCCTGATCCCACTGGTGGGAAACCCACAAGCAGCCCTGTGGGCTGCTTTATCATTTTATAAAGTCTTATGCCTATGTTTTGTTTAATCTACAAGTCTCTTATCTCAGATTAATAGGGATATTAGAATGTATGTCCTTCCTCTTCTTCAATTACCTGTGTTTTTTAGTTGATTTCCTCTGAGAAACTCCAGTGTGAGTCCTCCTTTATTCAGTCATGTTAAATCTTTCCACAATAGAGTTTTGTATAGTATCATTCTACTCTATAACATGGCTAAATTTACTTATTGACTGTAATAACATTTGCTTTTAAAAAAAAGATTCTGTAAAATTTTCTACACTCAAATAAATACAGTTTTTTAAGATTTGTTTTTCTTACCTTGTTACACTGGGCAGGATACTCAGTACAATGCTGAATAAATGTGGTAAGAAATAATAGCTTAGCTTTATTTCTCATCTTAGGTCAAAAGCAGCCTTTTATCACTAACTAAAATGTTGTAAATTTTATAAATATTTTTTATTGATTGAGAAACTTGTTTTGCCATGAATGATTTTTGAATATTGTCAGATGTTTTCTGTGTCAATTGAATTACTGGATTTTTCTCCTTCCTAGTATTAGTTGATTGAATTAATTTTGAACCTTCTTTGACTTATTAATTGTATTAAAATGAAAAAGTGACCACAGGAGGGGCCTTGGACTCAGGAAGCCTCCAGCCCTGCCCCCCACCACCACCCAGGAGGGGCCTTGACTTGGGAAGCTTGGGTGAGTTGGCTGGGTGAGCTGTCTGAGTGCCTTCATTCTCTGGCTCAGCACCCCCCACCCACTGCCATCTCAGGAAGGAACCTGAATCCCAGAAACCTAGGTAGATTTGAAAATGAAAAGAAGAAGCAAAGTGCAATCTCAGCCAAACATCCCACCCAGGACAAGTCCAGGAAACATCAACACGGAAGAACATAGAAGTCATACAACTGAAATCTCTGAACTGACAGCAATGGAAGTAAAGAACCAACTACATCAGGCTACAGAGGAAATCAGATCGGAAATAATTGCTCAGGTAAAAAAAGAAATGACAACCATAATGAAAGAATACCTGGGCATATCAAAAGAAGATATAGCTAAAAACAATAGAGGAGCACAGAGAAATGATGGAAACCTTGAATGAACAATATAGGAAAGAATTAGAATGCATGAAACAGATTCTAAGAGACATTCAGGAAATTAAAAATTCCCATTAAAAGCTGGAAGAACTGCTTGAATGAAACGGAAGATAGACTCTCAAACCTTGACAACAGCATTGCAGCTAGTGATTGTGAAAGAAAAGATCTCTAAAAAATAACAAAGGAACAGCAAATAACAATTCAACATCTGCAAGATGGGGCAAAGAAAAAAAATAAGGCTGATAGGTGTCAACAAAAGAGCAGTAGACAACATGAATGACATAAAAAGACTATTTGCAGCAGTAATAGCAGAAAATTTTCCAAGCATGGGTCAAGAACCTTATATACATATAAGTGAGGTATATAGAACCCCAATTAGCCATAATCAAAATATATCTATTCCCAGACACATAATAATCAAGATCCCAGAAATTGAGCAGAAGGCAGGATATTAAAAGCTGTTAGAGAAAAGAAACAGATCACCTATGGAGGAAAGCCCATCAGAATCATGGCAGACTTTTCAACACAGACCATCAAGTCAAGAAGAGCTTGGAGTGAAGTATTTCAGGTCCTGAAAGAAAACAACTTCCAACCCAGATTGCTGTACCCCACAAAGCTATCTTTCAAAATTGATGGAAGATACTTCCATGACAAATATCAGCTAAAGAAATTCACGAGGACCAAACCAGTCCTACAAAGAGTGCTGAATGATATTCTACAAAGAGATAAAAATGACCACAGTCTCAAGACCAATAGAAAAGAACTACCAAGCAAGGTAAGCACTTAAACAGAGGGAGAAAGTACAGAACCAACAGTGGAATAATAACATGACAAGGATAAGTCAGTACATATCACTAACCCTTAATGTAAATGGCCTCAACTTACCAATCAAAAGAAACAGACTGGCATAATGGATCAAGAAACAAAATCAAACAATATGCTGCATACAAGAAATGCATTTAAGTAAAGAGAAATCCGTAGACTGAAAGTCAAAGGATAGAAAACAATATTCCATGCAATAGGAACCAAGAAAAAAAGCAGGAGAAGCTATTCTGTTTGCAGACAAGGTGAACTTCAAACCAGCAATGATCAAAAGAGATAAAGAAGGTCACTACATACTAGTCAGGGGAAAACTGCAAGAGGAAGTGATAACAATCATAAACGTATATGCACCTAATGTAGGAACACCCAATTATATAAAGCAAATTTTAACACACACGAAAAGTCAAATAAGAAACAACACAGCTGTAACAAGGGATTTTAACACCCCATTGTCACAAGGAGATAGATCAACTACACAAAAAATCAACAAAGAAATAACAGAAACAAACAAAATGTGAACAAATGGACTTAATAGACCTTTAGAGAGTATTTCACCCAACAACATTAGAATACACATCCTTCTCAGCTGCACATGAGACATTCTCCAAAATAGACCACAAGCTGGCACATAGAACGTGCTTAAGTAAATGCAAAGGAATTGAAATTATTCCATAAAGAAATCGCAAAAGCCACATAAACACATGGATATTAAATAACACCCTCCTGAACAACCAATGGGTCAACAAAGAAATTAAAGTAGAAATTAAACACTGTTTACAATCAAATGAAAATGCAGGTACAAATTATTGGAACCTGTGGGATGCAATGAAAGCAGTCTTCACAGGTAAATTTATAGCAGTTGATTCCCACATCAGGAAAACAGAATGAACACAAATAAACAACCTTATGTTACACCTCAGACTTCCACAAAAAGAAGAGCAAGTTAATCCCAAAGCCTGAAGAAGGGAGGAAATTATAAAGATCAGAGCAGAAATTAATGTAATTGAAACTAAGAAAAACAATACAAAGAATTAATAAATCAAAGAGTTGGGTTTTTGAAAAAATAAATAAAATTGGTAAATCCCTAGCCAACCTTATCAAAAAAAGAAAGAAAAAACTCAAATCCATGCAATAAGGAATGAAAGGGGTTATATCACTACAAATCCTAAAGAAATTCAGAAGATCATCAATACCTACTTTGAAAATCCTTGCTCTCATCAGATGGATAATGCAGAAGAAATAGACAGATTCCTAGATACCTATTAATTACCAAAGCTGAATCAAGAAGATATAAAAGTCTTGAATAACTCAATATCAGCCAATGAAACTGAAAATGTAATAAAAATTTACCAACAAAAAAGGCCCAGGTCCTGATGAATTCATAGCTGAATTCTACAAGAAATTTAGAGAAGATTTAATACCAATTCTTCTCAAAGTCTGTAAAGAAATAGAAAGGGAAGCAATTCTCCCAAACTGATTTCTGGAGGCAAGTATTATCCTGATACCAAAGCCAGAAAAAGAACTAACCAAAAAAGAGAACTACAGGTCAATCTCCCTAATGAACATAGACGCAAAGAATTCTCAATAAAATACTAGTAATAGAATGCAGCAAATCATCAATTAGATAATAAACCATGACCAGGTGGGATTCACCCCTAGAATGCAGGGATGGTTCAGTATATGCAAATCAATCAATGTAATACACCACATCAACAGAGCTAAAGACAAGAATCACATGATCATCTCAATAGATGCAGAAAAAGCTTTTGATAAAGTCCAACACTTATTCATGATAAAAAAAAACCTACAGAAAATTAGCATAGATGGACTTTACCTCAATCTGATAAAAGCCACCTATGACAAACCAAAAGCCAACATCATACTAAATGGACAAAAACTGAAAGCTTTCACTTTAAAATCAGGAACAAGACAAGGATGTCCACTGTCACCACTTCTATTCAACATAGTTCTGGAGACACTAGCCAGAGCAATTAGACAAGAGAGAGAAATAAAAGGAATAAAGATAGGAAAGGAAGAAGTGAAATTGTCTTTATTCACAGATGACATGATACTCTACATACAAGACCCCAAAAACTCCACCAAAAGACTCCTAGAATTAATCAGCAAATTCAGTAGCATAGCTGGATACAAAGTCAGCACTCAAAAATCAATAGTATTCCTTTGCACAAATAACAAACATAATGAGAGAGAAATAAGCAAAACCATATCTTTTGCAACAGTACCCAAAAAACTGAAATACTTAGGAATTAATCTATCAAAAGAAGTAAAAGATCTATACAGGGAAAGTTATACTACTCTGAAAAAAGAGATTGAAGACAATTTCAAAAAATGGAAAAATATTCTTTGCTCATGGATAGGAAGAACCAACATGGTAAAAATGGCTATACTCCCAAAATTGTATACAGATTCAATGCAATCCCAATGAAAATACCATTGGCATACCTCACAAACCCAGAGAAAACATTCCTAAAATTTATCTGCAACCAGAAGAGACCCAGAATAGCAAAAGCAATCCTGGGCAACAAAGGCAAGGCGGGAGGTATCACAATCCCTGATTTGAAATTATACCACAAAGCTACTGTGAAAAAATCAGCATGGCACTGGCAAAAAAAAAACAGACCTGAAGATCAATGGAACGACTGGAAGATAGAGACACAGCCACAAAGACACTCAGACACCTAATCTTTAACAAAGAGGTGAAACATGTTCACTGGAAGTAAGATAGCCTCTTTAATAAATGGAAAAACTGGCTTTCCACATGCTGAAGACTAAAACTAGATCCAAACCTATCACCATGCACCAAAATAAAGTCAAAATGGCTTAAAGACTACATATTAAAAGAGAAACATTAGATCTAATGGAAGATAAAGAGGTAAAAGTCTTGAAGTCATAAGGGTAGGTAGAGAGTTCATGAACAAAAACCAAAATGCATGGGAAATACTTCAAAGAATCAACAAATGTGATCTCATCTTATTGAAAAGTTTTTGCACATCAAAAGAAATCACCAACAGGGTGCAAAGAAAACCCATCAATTGGGAAAAAATTTTAGTCAACTGCCCCTCAGACAAAGGACTCCTGTCTAGAACATATAAAGAATGTTTAAAAGATCAGGCCCCCAAAATTCAAAGACCCAATACAAAAATGGGCATCTGAGATGAATACACACTTCTCACATGAAGAAATACAAATGGCAAATAAATACATGAAAAAATGTTCAACGTCATTAGTCATTCAAGAAATGCAAATTAAAATAACACTGAGATTCTATCTCAACCCAGAAAGAATGGCTATCAGCAAGAAATCAACCCATAACAAATGTTGGAGAGGCTGTGGGGAAAAAGGAACTCTTCTCCACTGTTGGTTGGAGTGTAAATTTATGGAACCACTGTGGAAATCAGTCTGGAGATTCCTCAGTAAACTAGGATTAGAGGTCCCATTCAATCCAGTTATTCCCCTCCTTGGAATTTTTCAGAGGAACAGAAAACATCATATCACAGTGATATATGTGAACCTATGTTTATAGCAGTGTAATTTGTAATAGCTAAATCTTGGAAACAACCCAAATGTCCATCAGCTGAGAAATGGATAAAAAAGAGGTGGTATTTTTATACAATGGAGTATTACTCAGCTATAAAGAAAGATAAACTAGAGGCTTTTATAAATAAATGGATGCAACTAGAGACCATAGTCATTAGTGAAATAAATCAGATTCACATGTGCAAACATCATATTTCCTCCCTACTATAAGAACTTGAAAGAGTAAATAAAATCTGAAAGGTACAATAGATGTTGTGAAAAGGAAAAGAAACTACTCAAATAGGAAGGACCAACTGGGATGAAGCAGGGGAGAGGAAAATGAAACAAGGAAGAGGGAAAAATATGTGTGTATATATATATATATATATATATATATATATGTGTGTGTGTGTGTGTGTGTGTGTGTGTGTATATATATATATACACATACACATAAGATAGCTGGGATAATTGTACTACTAATATCTGTTGGTTTATTGAAAGGAACTGTTAATGTGTAATGGTTCGAGCAATCTTACATGTCTATATCCGGTTATAAGTGCAACTATTTTGAAGATGACATTGTGTACTATAACAACCATTGTTAATATCCTATCACCATACTTTGAAATTCTGTATCATTTTTATTGCTCTCTGTGCTGTTTTGTTTATGTATTTGTTTTTGTTATGTTGGGTTTTTTAAAAATGAAAAACAAAATTCATATGTATGTATAAGGGTAGCTGGAATAGGTGTGTTGCTGATGTATGTGGTTTATTGAGAGGAACAGTCAATGCTTAAAATTTTCTTTTTTCTTGACCAATTTTACATGCTTGAATTTGGTAATAAGAATGACTGATCTGAAAACAATATGCAGTATAAGAACCATTGCTGAACTACCATCTTGTATGGTGAAGCTCTGCATCATTTCCAATGTTTTTTTTAATTATTATTTTTTATTTTTTTACTTGTTACTGTCTTTGTTCGTTTGATCAATCTTACATTATGTCTGAGCAACTTTGTTGAAGACAACAGCATGTAATATAGCAGCCACTGTGAATTTCTATCATTTTGTCTTGAGGTCATGTATCATTTTTGATGTTTTTGTGTTGTTTTGATTTTGTCTTCATTATTGTTTGTCAGTTTTTAAAATTTTTAAAATAAAAAGAAAAGAAAAGAAAATGAAAAAAATGGCTATTTGAGTAAATTTCTTTTTTAAAAGTGGATGAACAACTAACCAAATGAGAAAATCATAATAAAATAAAAATACAGAACAATATTCATCCTGAATATAGACACAGAAATCCTGAACAAAATACTAGCAAACAAAATTCAAAAGAATTTGGATGCATTCCAGATATAAATATGGCAGAAGGTTAACATTTTTTACTTCATCAATCCTAACAATGACAGGAAATATGTACCATTATTTCTGTTCTGCAGGTAAGAAAAGGAAAACTCAGAGAGATCAGTGAACTCACCCTTAATCATAAAACCAGTGTGTGTATGTGTGTGTGTGTGTGTGTGTGTGTATGTGTGTGTGTGTAGATCTGAGGTCTGACTTCAGAGTTCACCTGTCTCCTCTCTTCACCTGTCTCAGAACTGCACTGATCTATTCTAGTCTTCTGAGTGCTTGCCATAGTTCTTCAAAGTTCACCAGTGTGTTGGGTTTAAAAGCTTTTTTCCCCTTGGACACTGAAAATCTACTTCATGGAGCAGTTTCATTTCCCCTTACAACACAAAGCAGTCAAGACAGGGTAGACTATGTCACTAGTCGTGGGTGGAAGGATTGGAAGAGTAGAGGTCTAGCTTCATGGGTGGCCCCACAAATGTCTTCATTTCAGTCTCTAGATTTTCTTTACATGCCCTTCTCAAGGACGATGCTTGTCCAGCATTTTGAAAATATGAGTCACTTTTTAAAATATTCGAAAAAAGAAGAAGAGAGAAAGAAATGAATGAGGGGCTCATATTTGTAGCACCTGACCCTATAGTAGGAGCTAAGGGTGTTTTCCTGTCTCCTTTACCCAGCATGTTTCCACAGATGTGAGGAAATTCTGGTATTCTTACAAAGAGGCTCAACAACAGGATTCCAAACAGATATTTATTTCCCCTGGCTTAGTGTTTTTCACGAGAAGAAAACCTTCTTGAATGTGATGTTAGTAAGACGTACATTTATCATAATGACCAAATTCACTGTGTGTGTGCATGTGTGATTAGAACAAGTTTCATGAAACAGTTGTTATTATTCTCAACTTCCTCTGACATTTTCTATACCAATCCTTGAATTTTAAGGGGCAGGTTAATCAGCTGGGGTTTTTTTCTAATGTGAGATTCTGATTCAGTGTCTGTGTGAGGCCTGAATTTGTCAAACTTCTAGGTAGATGCTTCTGTTTCTGGGACATTGTATTTCATTTATTTAAATGTTACATAATCTATGACTTTTGAACATATTTAGCAATTGGTAAAGGCATTGCTGGTATGTTTCTTAGTGTAGTATCATGCTTGGGGCAGCTCTGGAGTTGACAGCATGCCTATGTACAGTATTCTTGTAAAACTAGCCCTCCTTGGGAATAATATCATGTTGGAAGTGGTTAAAAAAGTCTCCATCTCCCACATACCAAGATCAAAAATTGATGCAGACGAGGAGGATACGGTATCTTCTTGGCATTGCCTTTTCTGATTGCAACATTTGACACGATGAGTAAATCTATTGCAGTTTCGAATCTAAGCATTTTGCATACTAAGAATTTTTATAACTATGTGTGAAAAGAAGTTTACAGAAGAGCTTGAAGGTCACTGTGACAATGACACATATCAGAAAAGCAATCCTGTGTGACATCTCCTTTAGTCTGTGATATGAATGTACGCCTGTGTCAGTCAGGATGCTTGTTTTCAAGTAACAGAGGCCAAGTCTGGCTAATCCAATGAAAAAGAAACTGGGGGTGTTATTGAGGAATTCCAGAATAGAGGTCAGCTATGAGACCAAAGCTGAAAATGAGCAAGAACCTCTCTAGAGGACCGGGAAAGAGGAATCAAAGTCATGGTCTCCAAGCAGAAAACACTGGCCAGGCTTCCCCTACTGAGATTAATGCCCTTGAACTACATCTTTCCTTAGACCTCACATTGTGTTCTCAAGATTGGAGTCGCAGGAGAAAACATCTGCTGGCTGAACTCAAGTTCCACATTCCCTCCTGGATGTTCTAGAAAAATATGAATAATTGGGCCTTTCAGACTTCCATAGTGGGGTAAATAATTCCTCCAAGAGCATAGAAAAATGAGGAGGTGAAATGTCCCAAAAGTAAGTCAAGATGCCACCGGGAAGAAGAAATGGATGATATGATGTCAGTAAACTATCCTGAATAAAGCTCTGTGAATCCTGCTCTTATTGCCAGCATAACAGGATGGGAAATAGGATTTTCTCAGGGAACTGCAGCTGTCATATCATAGCCAAGGAATACACATGGGCTAGTTTTCTGGTGCCTTTTATTAAGTCCTGCAAAACAGGACTTCTAAACAGGGGATCCAAACCCTTGCAGGACTTAATAAAAGGCACCAGAAAACTAGCTCTGATAGCACCAATAAGCCCTTCCTTCCCCATCCCAATGCCTATAGGGAAAAAACTGAAAAAAGTCTAGTTTATCAGAACTCTTGTCATGGGGAAGACATCATCCAAATGGTGTCTTTTTCTTCCCAATATGAGAGTTAAAGGGAATATTATTTTTGCCTCCTGATGACAAGTAAGGATAGAGGGAGAGGCAAGAAAAATGATCACAAAGACAAGGAGTGCTAGCAAGAAGTGGAAGCCAGCATCTTTACTTTTAGCTGGACTTCTGCTTATGCATAACAGATAGAGCTAGCTCTTTGTTACTCTCTGTCTGTCTCTCTCTCTCTCGTTCTGTGTGTGTGTGTGTGTGTGTGTGTGTGTGTGTGTGTGTGTGTGTATTTGAGTAGGAGGACAGCAACTGAAAAAAGGCAGCAGTGGGAAGTTCTATTCCCACTGTTTGGTGGAGCACAAGCCTGCGTTTCATTGGGGCAGAACGAACACCACTAGAGGTACCGGACTTAGCAGTGTCATTGTTATTGCCCTTCTGAGAAGATTGCCTGCTAGTAGAGGAGCATAACTAGGGGACAGAAATGAAAGGGCAGGGAAGGGAAGTTCAGAAAGAGGCAAGTTGTGGTTTATCTCCCATATCAGAGGCCCATGCAAGTGAGCCCCAGCAGGGCCTCCTGAAGAGCCTACCCATGCACCATGATTTAGTGGTGTCTGGCTGTCTGTACAGGTGGGATGGACCATTTTGTGTGGACCACAGCAGCAGTGGCTGATGGAGACCACTATGAAGCAGCCCTGAGCAGGACTTAAATTAATCAATTAGCTTTTCATGTTCACTTGTGAATCTGTCCAAGGCCTAGGCTCCTTGTCTGGAAATGAGGGACTCACAGTATATGAACCTCTCTGAGTCACCACTAATCCTTACTAAAACCTATAGTGGCAATGAAGCTGGAAAGCCACAAGGATAAGCCAAGATCACAGCCAAGGACACCTGGATCCGATCTCAACTAGATAAAGACTATATCCTCAGGCATCTCACTTCTGGGTGGATTAATTTAATACCTTACTTGGAGAAGTCCTTGAGTGGTTCCACCCTTCTTGAGTACTCCCCTCCCTTCTTCTGATAACCAAAAATATGGGCCACCCAGAGAAGGTCTTGGTCTTAGCCCTGAGAGAATGTCAAATTCTGTGAGAGGGCTTTGATCCTCCTGGGGCCCTGAAATCATTCCATTCACCTCTTTTTATTTAGCCTTTATCATTCTAGAGATTGCAGACCTGATCAGCCTGCAATTAGCTAAGGGATGTTATTATCCTGGTAAGTGCCTAAGCAAACAATGTCACTCTCTTCCCTCATCCCTCTGTTAGGACCTTGTCAGCAATCAAGAAGAGACAGAAAAGATGAATCCCAAAGATGAAGGAAGATAAGGAAATGAGAGAAGCAACGCACACATAGTCCCCAGGGCAGGGCTATCCATCCACACCATTGGTCAAACGTGGTCCAAAGTGAAGGAAGGAGTGGAAAATGGACACAAGATGACAGTCAAGCTATGAACTGGTTCCTACTGTCCTTGGCTTTTACAAACTTGAAAGTATCTGGAGTGCTGCAGGAACTTCCCAACACATTGTAAAGGGATGGAGAATAATGCTACAACAGAACATGCTTGAAAAGAATGTAGAGAAATAACAAGACTTCCTGTCAGAATCCTACTGAGTGCAGATTCTCCAGGAAACTGACCACATAGCCAAAGAAATTGACTTTGAGTAACTGAAGCCAAAAAGGGAATTATTCAGGAACTTTTGGGAGTTCAAGGTAATGCCAGGAGGAAGGCTGAGGACTAGATTGGAAGGTGCACAGGGACAGAGTGTGGTTCTGACCCAGAGCTAAACTCACTCTTCGGAGCTTGTCTGGGAAGCCCTGCTGCACCCCCTTACGTCAGATACTGCAGTTCTCCCCATCAGCACCTCCAGCTCTCAACCCTGAGTCTGAGGCAGCCATTGTCTCTGACAATGGGAGGCTGCTGCCTCCACTACTCTGCCAGAAAGAATTCTCTGTTGTCTAAGATTCTCACCCAAAGTCTGCGGTAGATGTACCTGGTTGGCTGAGCCGTGGCCACATGTCCAGTGCCCTGCTACAAAGGAGACTGAAGAAGCAAGTATTTGTCCTTTATTGTCTCTTTCCTGCAAGGAAGTTTCTTCCTCTTGTCAAGTCTTATAATCAGGGCTGCAATAAGCCTGTACAGTGTTGTTGGCAAAAGAGGAAAATATATTCCTGTATTAGCAATATTAGCAAAGGTTTTTCCTCTCTCTGGCAATTACAGGACACCATCGGAGATTAGAGGACAAAGCATGCCTGGATTGCAGACCTCTTGGCTAAGAGCTGCGTGAAGGACACATATTGAACAATTACATGCAGTAACCCTGTTCCTAAAGCGAGCCTTTCTCAAATATAAAAGGTGACACTGCTGACACAGATACATACTAGAGGAAGACACCCTAGGGAGAAGACAGTGGGCAGATGGTGAGCATGCAGCATAATGAAAACGCCATGAAGAAATGATGTTATGAAACCAAAATAGGTGAACAAAAGCCAGACAAAGAATTGGACTTTCACACTTAGTGTGAAACTAAGCTATCATTATGAAGTAAATGCTTCTGTCTTTGCATCACGTGTGGAATTTGGCTGTCGCTGAGTGGAGGTCTCTGGTATCGACAGAGAGTAGACGCATCTGAATTTTATGATAGTCAATAGATAAACACTTTATATACATATGTGCTATCAACTTAAAAATAAATGCTGGTAAGTTACTGTTTTTCTCATTCTGGAAATAATAGAAATATAAAGAAAAGCAGATTGATCAGATCATTTGATGTTGACTAGTCAGAGGGGAGAGTAGGCTTGATTGAGTGGAATGACTTGTCTATACTACCATCCTGCATCAGGTCAGTGCTACTGTGCAGGTATTATGTAGTCAGTACTTCCAGATCGGCTGGCTTCATAGGTGCTGCATCTGGAGTTTGCTTTGGCAGTGAAAGCCTGGTCGGAAAGGCTCAAGACAATGGGAGGAAAGCAGCAGTGAGGAGGTGAGAAAGCAAACCGGGCAGAAGCCAATGTAGACTACACCGCAGTGGGCCCTCCAGAGCAGGTTTGCAGCAAGGTGTGGGCGGCCAGTTCTTATATCCTCTCATGGAACCGTTACTGGATGTGAGCTGCATCCAGGGAAAGAGTGTAAGCTGGGGGATAAGGGGTTCCCCACTGGGGCTTTGCAGTTAGGGAACTCAGCTAAGAGCCATCTATAGCCAACAACCTTTGCAGTCAGAGAAATGTGCACCTTGGTCCCGAAGCACACAGTGGTGTCTACTACAGGTTCTAAATACCTCTCCAATTTCACTTCTGGCTACTCTCCTCCTCCTTTCTGCCCAGACCCTTTCTCCTGGCTTTTCTTCAAACACATCAGACTCATTCACCCCTTAAAGTCCTTGCTGTTTTCTGCCTAGAGTGTGTGGCTTGCTCCCTGACCTCTAGCTTCTTTGTCTTCTGGTGAGCATTCCTCTTTGGTA
The DNA here is from genome assembly GCF_000276665.1 of Chinchilla lanigera. NCBI lineage: Eukaryota > Metazoa > Chordata > Mammalia > Rodentia > Chinchillidae > Chinchilla > Chinchilla lanigera. Next base: position 304,722 of record NW_004955415.1, on the reverse strand, counting down.
CTGCAGCCTACCTGGCTTCCCAGCACACCTGACCCCTTTTTCATCATCTGCTTTCTCTTTTTGTATTCCCTTTCAGCCTCCGAATGTCCTATATAATTTACCTATTCATTATGTGTACTGTTTGGTATCTGTCTTTCCCCCGCTGGACCATAAGCTTCTCAAAGGCTGGGATCTTTATCTATTTTGTTTACCAATATATCTCAAGCACTGGGAGATACCCTGATGCACAGTAATTCTCAAATATAATGAACATATTTCAAATGAAATCGTTACACCTCAGTAGAGGTTTTTTATTTTCCACTTGGAAATTATCTTTTCTAAGTAGGAAATTATTTTTAAGATCAGAATCTTCTGAACATGAATTTATTTAATTCACTTAATACATTTGCCCACACCACAGAGTTGCCTGAATCTCTCAGAAGAAGCAGGTTTATCTCTCAGATTATAATCACTATCTCACTCCTGCTGTAAAAACAAAGACACAGAGGAGGAGCTGCAGATAAAGAATTAATTAATCAAGGCTTTAACTTTTCTGGAAAGCCAGGAAATTCATCAGTCTGTTTTGTTATTTACCTAACATTATCCCCTGGAATATCAATTCTCTATCCTGAGATTTACAGGCTTCTATATCCATGATGTGTACACACAGGTGAAGAGTGAGTGCCCCCAAAAGTCTTTCCCTACACTTCTTGTGCATTTACATTAGAGCCTCACATTCTGGAATATTATTCACATTAAAATAGTTGGAGATTATTCTACTAAAATGCAATGGTTTTTAATTATTTTCAAAATGCACTAAGAAAAGGATCGCTGTGCTTATGGGGCACAGTGAGGTAAAAAAGGATGTCATGGAGCCTTCGCCAGGCTTCTCTGCTGACCAGCCCTGCTTGGCGGTCTAGCAGGCACTGGGCTGGCTGACCCATAAGAATCGCAGCTCTGCTAAATCCAGTGAAGTCACAGGAAGTTCCTTCTCACCAGAGGATGGGTGAAACCATTCCTGTAGGACAAACATGGTTTGTACCTTCAAATTGGTTTCAGCGACAATGTTCTCACAAATACCTTTTCCTATAACATAGTCCTCTTTCTGTGATTCCTGTCAACAGTACCTCGAATTTTTTAAATAAATATTTAACTATTGTAGGCCAGTCCTTCAGCTTTTCCACCAGACCTGTGTGTTTGCACACATTCCACTTTATAAATTCTTCTTTCTTATATTGCTCAGTCTACAAGTCTGAGAAGTACTTCTTTTTTCCTCGATGCCCTCACTGGTAGAGTTCTGGAGACATTTGTAGGCTCTGTCTTGAGATAAACTCGCATGCCATGTGATAGAACACAGAAAGGACACAAGAAGCATTTCTCTTTTTTTTTTTTTTTTTTTTTTGGTTTTTGGTTTTTCTCCGGTACTGGGAACCGAACTCATGACCTTGCGCTTGCCAGGCAGGCGCTTTTGCCGCTGAGCTAAATCCCCAGCCCCAAGAAGCATTTCTCTTTATCTGCTGGTGGCAGTAGAATGTGTAACATGGACAGCAGTAGAATGTGTAACAGGTGAGAATGTCTGCAGGGCTCTGTCCCAGCCAGTCCACCTACCTGGGGCTACATAAGATGAGTAGGAGCTCTGCACATCCTTGGTGCTGGAAGACAGAGACACACCAAAAGTAAACGGTAGACCCCTGATTTGACCTCCTTTTGCTCTTAACTATGTAAGCACCTCATGCCTTCTGTTCATTCCTCTGCTTGGAATACCTACGATGCTTTCTGTGCTCTTGTCTGAGTCATGACTGAAACACTCTTCTTAGGAAACAGACAGAGAAACTCTACTTTTTGATGTAAGACAATAGTGATGTAAGACATATAGCTTTACCTTTCATTTCACAGTAAAGATACGTCACCCCACGCTGAACACTCCCCAGCTTTGTCCTGTCCATCTAGCAGAACAGAAGGCTGTCTTCTGCATTCTCAGAAGAATCTCATTCATGGAGTTTCCTACTAAAGTACCAACAATGGCTGTGGTTTCTGTTCTAGTTATTCCTAGGCAAGCAAAACTTAAAGAATGTAAAGATTGTAATTTTCTGTTTCTGTGCTACCCAAAACACAACCAGGAGAAGGGCGTGAGTTCCTAAATGAAAACAAAGGGTTCTTTCTAGGAAAAAAAAATGGTGAAAGAATTTAAAGAAGCAAACAAAATATACCCTCCCATCTAACTGCTTACAGTAAACATAATCTTGGTCTCATACATTTCTCCCAAACAAATAGATTAAAAAATCTAATTGATAAAAAAATGACCCATAAAAAACATTAGAAAATAATCTCAGTGACTTGTTTGAGAGAATATTTTCAAAGTATAATACCAAAGGCAAAGCCCATTGTTTAAGAGAGGTTTTTAAAATCTTTTCAATTTAGAGGTTTTTAAATGCATCAAAATTAGAAACAAAGATACCTACCACCTGGATATTTAAATTGTATTGTTTCATAATTGCTTCACCCTCTCTTTGTGTTTTTTTCTATCATTCCAGTGTAAATTTAAAATATCAAGACAGATCACTTCTAAGTGCTTCAGTTTGGATCTCTAAAAACTTATACTTGCTATGGCTTGTGTTTGGATATCTCCCTGACAAGCCTCATGCGGTCATAGGTAGGGCTTTTTCAAACACAGTTGAACCTAGAATGTGTGGTTAATTCAAAGTGCAGTGCTGGGATGAAAGTGCTAGGATTAAGGGTGGGTGAGAACTAAATGAGTCCACTGATTGGTTCGGTACTGCCCTAATCCTGGTAGCCTGGATATAGTATCAACGACAGAAAGAGGCTTGTCTTCTCCCTTGCCATGCTACCTTCTGCTCACCATGAACTGTTTTTCCTCTTCAATGCCTGTCTGCCATGCCACCCTGCCTTGGAGCCAACTGATTAAGGACTGAAATCTCTACAAACTGTGACCTAAGTAAACCCCTCCCTCCTTAAATTTGGGTGTCAAGTATTTTGTCTCAACAATGAAAGTAACTAAGACAGTACTCTTTCAAAGCCACAATACCTTTATCACCTAACAAAACTACATAACTCCAAAACATTTTCTAGTTTGTAACTAATTTTCAAATTTCCTTTTCAACACAACAGAAAGAATGTTTTTACCTGTTTCTGTTCAGTCAAGAATTGAGCATTCCATTTATTGTTATCTTTCTTGAACTTTTTGAGATTGAGAACAGTCCCCTCTGCTCCCATTTCTTTTTCCCACGGCTTTGACTGGTCTAAGATCGGATCAGTTTTCTCATAGAATTCCCAAGACACTGACTTTTCTAAGCTTAGATCTGTTTTCTTATAGAAAATACTATATTCTGTACAGGTTGCTTCTCCATGCTGTTATTTAATGTGATTTAAGAGCGCTGGATTCAGTTTAAAAAGAAAAAAAAAGAACTGAGACAGATTTCCAGAACTTTCCAAAGGAACTTTCTATGACAATGGAAATGGTTTGCAATTACACTGTTCATTATGATAGCCATTAGTCTTGTAGAGCTATTCAGCGCTTGAAGTATAGCCAGTGTGACCAAGGAACTAAATTTTAATTTAATTCTAATTCATTAGTTTTAAACTTAAATAGCCACACGTGTCTAGTGCCTACTGAATCACTTGTGTAGTATAAAGGTGAATACAAAGTGCCAACATTCTGCCTGCACAGAAGTAGGCATTTGCTTTCCAAAATTTTTTTTCTTTTTTCTTTTAAAGAGGAAAAATAAACAAAATTTCAAAATAAGATAATAGGAGGATAACAGTGGTTAATACACTGCATATTATTATCTTCAAATTAGTTACTTAGAGTACAAGATATCAGCATTTAATTGTGCCAACAATATTAGCACAAACCTTTCTTTTCAATGACAAAAAAATTAGTAGTATAACTATCATATATATATATATATATATATATATATATATATATATATTGCATTTCCTTTCCTTCTTTTCTGCTGTCTCCCATCCCAGCTTCTGTTTCCTTTTTAGCAGTTTCTTCCCATTTCACAATATCTATTGTATATTTTGGATCTTATTTACTCTTTCAGCTTCTCACTCTAGGGAGACGATACAGTGTTTACACATGTAAATCTGGTTTATCTCACTTATGAGTATGGTCTCAAGTTGCATCCATTTACCCACTAAAGTGTCAAGTTTATTCCTCCTTATGGTTGAGTAACACTCGACTGTATAAAAAGACCACATCTTTTTTATCCATTCCTTGGTTGATGGACGTTTGGGTTGTTTCCAACACCTAGCTATTACAGATTGTGCTGCTATAGACATGAATGCACGGATATCACTGTGGTATGATGATTTTAATTTCTCTGGGAAGATTCACAGAGGGAGAATAGCTGGGTAAAATGACACCTTTAGTCCTAGTTTTTTGAGGAATAGCCACACTGATTTCCACACTGGCTGTACCAGTCTACACTACCACTAACAGTGGAGAAGGGCTCCTTTTTCCCCACAGCCCTGCTAGCATTTGTTATTGATTGATTTCTTGATAATAGCCATACTTTCAGGAGTGAGATGGATCTCAGTGTTATTTTAGTTTGAATTTTTCAAGTGATCAATGATGTTGAATATTTTTTCATATATGTATTTGCTGTTTGTATTTCTTCATCTGAGAAGTGCGTATTCATCTCAGATACCCATTTTTGGATGAAGCCTTTAAATTTGGGAAGTTTGATTTTTTCTGAGTTTTTTAGATGTTCTCAATAGTAATCCTTTGTCTGAGGAACAGCTGGCAAACACTCCTTCCCACATTGTGGACTGTCTTTTCACTCTGTTGGTGGTTTCTCTTACTATGCAAAAGCTTTGTAATAAGATCAGATCCCAGTTGTTGATTCTTTGTGCTAGTTCCAGTGTGAATGGGGTTTTATTCATAAAGTCTTTGCCTACACCAAAGTCTTCAGAAGTTTTATCTATTCTATCTTCCAGCATATTTAATGTTTTTGTTTTAATATTTAGATCTCTGATCCATTTCAAATTTAGTTTAGTGCATGGTGAAAGATATGGGTCCAATTTTAACCTTCAATATGTGTAGAGCCAGTTTTTCCAGCACTGTATAAAAGAAGATATCTTTCTTCCAGTGAATGTTTTTGGCACTTTTGTCAAAGATAAGATGCCTGAGTATGTCTGGAGTTATTTCTTCATCTTCTAATCTGTTCTGTTGCTCCTCAGGTCTTTTTTCGCCAGTACCATTAAAACCTTTTCAACAGCAGAAAAGAAAAGATCATTTATTACTTCAGGAATCCTCCTGACCAGCACTGATTGCTATCATTATCCACGTGCATGATCCATGTGAAAAACAATCTTATAATTAGTGCAGTTATTCTGCAGTCTATATCATATATATATATATATATATATACACACACACACACACACATATGGCTTAGGGGCTAGAATTCATATTTTCTGAAATACATATTTTCTATGTGTTCACTTTTCTTTTAAATTTCTTTATTGCCTTCTGGTTGGATTACTTAAACCATGCTAAACAATGAGATTAAACACTGGGATTTTTATCAACTTGGGGAGAGGATTCTTTCTTTTTTTTTCTGTGGGACTAAAAAAAAGCCTGCTGAATAGAGACTACAACATACAGGCAAGCAGAACTAAGACCCAGAGAGAAAAGAGTTCCATTTTGTAGATTCCCCCATATCCAACTACGCTTGCAGCCAATGGCGCTGACTGAAGGGGACTGCACCTATACTTTTTGTTTTATGAGACAATATACTTTTTGTGCTTACTAAGCGAAGGTGAACAGTGTTTCTGTCTTGCGCTTGAGAGTGCTATCAACATGTAGCAAATAGGAATCAGACAAATCGGAATTAATACATCTCAGATAATGTTTCCACGTGCAGAACAATGCTTTCCACTTAGCCTGTCATTGGAAACTAAGTAAGATGGTAGTATATTCTACATACTAGAAATACCCTGAATGTGTTGGTTCCTTTTCTGAATTTCCCCTGAGATATGTGTTGATACTACATCTTTCAGTCCTCAAACACAATTTTCCTTTTCTGTTGCTCATTTAGAAGTTTATTTATACCCATATGTAATGTGAGACCACCTTGGACCTGTATTTAAAATGAGGAGCATTTCAAACAAGTGGTAGTGGATGTTTCCCACACTATTTCATAAGAGAATCAGTTTAAGGAGCAATCTTTCTCTTTTGGCCATAGGACAAATTGAATTTGTGTTGCTCTGCCCACGGTCTATTCCTTTTTGATTTCTGCCATCAGTGTCCTGTGATTATTCCACGCACACCCTAGTGACATGGCAAAGTTCCTTTGCCTTCTCAAACATATGTGGAATCTTCTTTATTGGCACTGAATATTTACTCCCTTTTTGTGATCATACTGGATTTAAGTTAAGTAGCTTATTAATCAGGCTGAATATAATTAACTAATCATTTACAGAATTACCTAGGCCAAAAATTGACACAGTGAAAACTCAGTAAGCATGCTTCTGCCCATCTAAATCCCTGTACTAATACAGGTGCTCAGCCTATAAAATTCAAATGCACTTTCAAGAAAATATCCCTGGAATAAAGGATTAGAAATACATTTAAGTTAAATTTAGAATTCAGGAAAAGCAATCTTACAGCTTACTTTCTCTTTTTCTCTTTCTTCAACTAAGCACTTAAGCTCAACAAATTAAAATCTCCAAGATATTTAAACCATTCAGTCTATATTAGTATGCTAGGGTTCATTATAAAATACAGTTGCAAAATCATTGTTAAATTACCTCCAATAACTGCTTAGTCACAAATGGAAATCTCTAGCAAAGGTATGAATGTCCTGCCTACCTATTAGTTTTAGCTCCTTATCTATAATTATTCAATTCTCTTTCCCAAAGCCTCATCATTTCTGACACAAAGCATCACAGTCATGAAACCATCTTCCCAATCTATGAGGCAAACGACTGGTTTATATTGTCTAATAATCTGTCTAAAACAATCTCATATACCTTTAAGATTTTCTTTCATTGTGATAAAAGTTTGCCATAGTGTATTTCAGATTGTTCCAAAATTAAGAAAAGGAATGCAATATATTTGTAAGGGTAGGCATCTCCTACTACTCACATGTTTCTTAAAGCAAGAGGAATGGTTTGGAAGGCCTTGCTAGGGACTGAACTCAGGGCCTTGTGCATGCTGAGCACATACCTTCCTACCATTGAGCTTCACCCCCAACACAGCAGTAGGAATTTTTTGTTATTTTGTCTTAGCATGGTCCTTATTGTTACTTTCAGCAAGCACTGTAAGAATTTCCCACCCCACACCACCTCATCTCTATTTCCACACATCTATGGCAGGGTGAAACTTTAAAGCATTAATTAATGCAGTTTCCTCATCTCCATCAAGGCTCTCCTTCTCAGTTCAAGCAGATTTACCTAAAGGTTTGATATTTAGAGAGGAAAGCAGTAGAAAAACATGTAAAACAAGAATATCTGGAAAGATATATGATAGTTTTTTAGACTCAATTTTAGAATACCCTGCACCAGGCAGTGGAAAGGTCAGAGACGAGAAAAACAGAATAAAATGAGTGGGCCCTAAATCCTATTCCCTTCCAAGATCTGGTCCTTAATAGGTTTAGAATGTTTGAATGAAAGGAGACTTGTGGCCTACTTTCTGTCCAGGCATCCAAGAAGTAGCATACTCCCACAGAGGTCTGATGTTTATGTTAGTTGTGTGCTGGATACTGTGTGTTGGTTCCTACCCTTCAGATCTTTGCCTTGGATCAAAGGGACTAGAAAACTAGATGTACATTTCCTTGCATCCCTTGTTTTCTAGATTTCAGTTCAGGACCTGCTAATAAAAAGGATTTTCACAAGATTAAAGGAAAAAAACTGGGTCACGGGACAGCCACATGCAAAGGAATGAAGTTGAAGTTCTCCCTCACACCATGTACAAAAAATTATTTCAAAGTGGATCTATGACCTCGTTAACTAACCAATTAAGAAATGAGGAAAGCTTCTGAAGATACCATACTTCTCCAAAGAAGATACCATACAAAAGACCAACAAACACACAAAAAAATGCTCAACCTGAAAAAAAATGTTCAATCTCATTAGCCATGAGGGAAATCAAAATCAAAATCATGAGATACCAGTTCTTACTCACTAAAAGCTACCATAATGACAATATTTTCAATAAGAAATAACAAGCATTGGTGAAAATATGGAGAAATTACATTGCTGGTAGAAATGTAAAGTATTGCAGCTGCTTTAAAAATCAGTTTAGCAGTTCTTCAAAAGCCTAAACATAGTCATCACATCACTCAGCAATTCCACTTCTGACCATATATATATGTGTATATATATATATATATATAGTTCCACTTCTGACTATATATATATATATATATCTCATATATATGGTATATCACATATATATATTATATATATGGTATATTATCATATATATTCATATTCTCACATAAAAACTTGTACATCCACAACAGTGCAGTATTATTCACAGTAGCCAAAAGGCAGAATCAACTCAAATATCTTTTAGCAAACAAATGTCTTTTAGCTAATAAAAAATGCAGTACATCAATAGAATGGAATATTATTTGGCAATAAAATCAAAGTGCTGACATATACTCCAACATGAATCAACCACAGTGCTTAGAACAATGTTCTAAGTGAAAGAACCCAATTATAAAGGACCACTATGATAAGATTCTCTCTCTACAAGATATCCAGAATTAGCAAATTTATAGAAATTAAAAGTAGATTAATGGTTGTCCAAGTCTGGGGAAAAAGTGCGTAAAAGAAAGCTGATATCTACGCAGAAAGTCCTTTTTGAGGTAATGAAAATGTTCTAAAACTTATGCTCGTGGTGGAATCACAACTCTGTGAATATATTAAAGGCATTGCATTATATAATTTAAATGGGTAAATATAAATTATTTCTCAATATTTCTATTTAAAAAAAAAGATTAAAGGGAAGGGCCATGTGTGTTGCTGCATGTCTGTAATCCTGGTACCCTGTGAGGCTGAGACAGAAAGATCACAATTTTGAGCTCAGCCTAGGCAGTTTAGTGACTTAGTGAAATACTGTCTCAAAATAAAAATAAAGGTATGGCTGAGGAAATAACTGAGGGTGAAGGTCTTAGGTTCAGCCCCAAGTACCACAGAGGAAAAAGATTAAAGGGAAGAAGGAAGTCAGAGCCATGCTCTTTAGCTTTGACTATGGCAGCAGTGTGCCCTTGTGGGAGGTGCCCTGGCCCCACAAGGGGAGACAGCACGGACCTGGAGGAGTTCAGGACTGAATAGGCTGTTCCCGCAGCAGCTGCCATAGTTTTCAACGGTTCCTGAGCTAGGACTGACATCACCTTACTCCTTCTTTGCTCTCTCGTTCTCTCTGATGATTTTGTGGGTTAATTCCCAGTGCTATAACCCACTCTGATGAAATCCCTAGAGTTGTTCATCTTCCTAACTAGATTCTGACAGACATCATTGCCTAGAGAGCATCCACCTTCCTTGTTCTCTGCCTAACACGTTCATTCTTTATTCAGGCACTCATCTCTCTCCCGAGCAGCCAGGTACCTCAGGAGACAGTGATTCTACTCACGGCTTCAGAGTTCAGCCTGGTTTGGGTCCAAGGGTAATCTCATTTCTCCACTGAAAATTGGTTCAGAAGTAGACTCATGGTCCAGTTCATTCTAACGGAAAAAGAGGGATTTACCAAAGACTCATGGGAGCAACCTTGTTCATTCTTAAGAATAATGAAAAACCGATTACTTGTAGAGAGAAATCTCTAACTTCTGCTGACAGGTATTACACAGCCCAAACAGGATCTTGCTTTAGAAGGACAGTACAGAGGCAGAGAGAACATCTTTAAGTGCATTGTTGAACTGTCACTTGGGTCAACACAGCCTGAAGCCAGCTCATCGCCTCACTTTTTATATAACTTAGTAATTGGCCTTAAGGCAGTTGGAGATAATACTTTGAGCCATTACTGGTTTGACACGCCCTCAAGGCAGAGAGCAGTTGAGACAATTACTAAGTTTCACAGCTCCAGGGTGACACGAGATATCCTAAAGTGACAAGAGTCACTCTTGAAGGCTGAGAAATTTAGCTGAGAGGGCTGAACTTGAAGGGGTTTCACAGCCACTATGAGGGGATACAGTAGTAGAAGGCGTAGAATGCAGAGACCTTGTAGGAAGGTGGACACCACAGCTGATTGTGTGTAATGATCAGGATCCAAATGGTGCATGTGACACGGCAAATGCATACAGGATGGATGGTGTCTTGGAGCTACACTGTCCCCACTTGACACCTCAAGCCAAGTTAAGACCCCTACCCTGATCCCTCAGAACTTGGACATATGATGAACTGACTCACTTAACATTCTGTTATAAAATAGAATGGAAGCTTAAGATAGAGATTATTGTATCATAGAAAATAAATGAAGTTAAGCATTGAGAAAATTAAAGTCCTAAAAGTATACATCTCAATTATATAGAGCCCTTTCTTTCCTCAGCAGGTGGTAGAGGAGCCCTGGTTATTTTGAGTAACCCGACTCTGCCCCGTGTTTACCAATTCTGCCCCGATGGGGAGTCACATTCAGCCTCACTACATTCTTCTCTGCTCTGTGTTCTCATGTAGAATTGCTCAGACTTCAAGCTCAGACCATCTTACCCGACAGAACTTGTGTCATTCTGGGTATTACAGTCCTGGCATGACACTTAACTGATTGTGTCAGCTGGAGTAGGAAACACCCCAAGCTAATTGGATCAGCAACATTTTGGGTTGTACTGAAGATAGAAGACCCAGCCTGGGTGTGAATGGCACCAAAAACAGGCTCATCACTTGAAAAGCATGAAAGGGGAATGAAGAAAAACAGCTGCTTCTGCTTCTTTGGAGAAGCTCTTGTCTTCTCCTTCACATTGGATGTCCTTTCCTGGCTTCTAGATCAGACCCTTCAGCCTCCTGATGGACTCACATGGGACACTTCAGTGAGCTCCAGGCCTTTGACCTTTGACTGGATCCTTTGGACCTCCAGTGTGCAAACAGCCCTTTACACTCTCCCATACCTCGCTCTGCAGGCAGCTGTTGTAAGCCTACCTTGTAAATCCTTATATATCTGTGTATCTTATATCTGTTTCTCTAGTGAGCACTGACTGATGCATCTGATTATGAGGTTTCCTTGTAGAACTGGCCCATCAGCCACTCTCACATCCCTTAGCCGCCATTGTCTTCTTCATTAAAAAGTGGGTGTATAACTTCTCTTAGTCCATTCTGTGCTGCCATAACCAAATATCACTGGATAAGTTTGTTGCTCAGAGTTTTGAAGCTGGGAAATCTAAGATGAAAGTGCTAGTATCTTTTAAGAAGATGAGGAAGAAAGAGCAAGAGGGGCTGAACCATTTCCTTCTTAACACTAATCGACTCATGAGGGTAGAGCTTTGGTGACTGACACAATTTCTAAAGCTTGCACCTCTCAATGGTAGTTAAATTTTGAAGTACGTTTTGGAGTAGACAGGCATTCAAACCAGAGCACTAGGTAAGAAAAACTTACAGCAGTGCTCATAAATTCTGTCCCACCATCTATGCTTTTGCCTTACATGTCTTCTGAAGTTATATTGTCCTGAAACTATTGTAAAGAACAAATTTTAAATAACTACTGATGCATAATACTCAACTCAAAGTTAGTTTAACCTGAAACATGAAAGTATTTAACAACTATCTTCCTTAATTAATGTTTTAGAATTGAAGTAGCACAGTGCATGAAACAATAATCATCATGTAATCCCCTACTGTCACTTTCCTCATGTGTGTGTTATAGCACTTTAAAACAAATCCCACGTTCTCCAGGGAGAGACTGAAGTTAACACAGATGTCTCAATTCTGAGAATAAGGGAGGTTCTCTGTGTTTTCATTCCAGAAGGCAGAGAGTTGGCTATGAAACCAAGAATATTGCACAGAATTGGAAAAGTAAAACTGATTATCAGATTGATGGGTCTAGATCTGAGTCCTGTCATCAAACTTCCATTAAGAAATCTATGCCCATCAACTTTCAGAAAATAATGTCATGCGTATATTTCATCACTATGTTAAAGATGTTCTTCAGTTGAATACTGGCTAGAAAATGTTACTGGAGTCATAGAAATGGTTCTAACTTTTTAATTAAATAAAAGTGAAAAAAATTAGTGTAGTTCCCATGCTTTTATAACTTTATAGATAGATAAGTAATATTTAGCTATTATGTTTGTATCTATCACAAAAAAATTAAAATGAAATTATATTTATTCTATATTTTGTCACAAAAAGTTCAAATGTCTTCCTAGGTTTGTTTCCAGTGACAAAGCTTTCTTCTTGTATGTGAAGAGTTAGAGTTGTTTTTCATATTTGTACAGAACTGTTGACTTACAACCTTGTAATTAGCTCATACATTATAGGTTACTATTATTAAAGAAAAGCTCATTCATGATGATGGTGAAAGACAGTAGGGTGGACTTTTCTGAAAGGGGAGGCAGCCAAGCCAATATCTTGCATAGGGCAGTGCAGCAAGAGAGTGGACTGGGACGCAACTCTGACTGCAACAAGGACAAGTGGGATTTATTACATATGAGCAGAATGGATATGTTGAAAAATCCAGATAAGGGGTTCCGGTTAAATCAGTTTAATGGAATTATTGCCGGAAGAAGATGAGAGGGACAGCAGGTGTGGAGGATCTTCTGTAAAATGTCTCAGCAGGATTCTTGCTCAGACAGCTTTCTGTAAGGACGGGGAAGGAATCCCAAAGACAGACTTAATCAAGCAGAAAATTCAGAGAAGCCTGACTAAAGTTTTGGTCAAAGTAGAAAGTCCTTGTTGCAATGTTGTTTTTTAACTATGTGTGTTAAGATTTAAAATAGATTTTTCACACTAGGTTGGTTGTGCTCACTAACTTAGAATCCATTTGGACACCATCTGATTGACCTCAAAGTATTCTGACGTGTGGAAAAAGAATGGAGGAGGTTTTCTTAACATTAACATCTTAACATTTAGAAACATAACTTGTAAATATGTATTTATGGATCAATTTTTAAATAAGCTGCCAGGTGGAATTTCTGATGCGCAGGTGCAAAGGCTGCTGGGCTTCAGTGAGCGAGGGATGACAGCACAGTTCCTAGCGGCGCCAAGGCTGCCTCGGAGGTGGAAGAGGCGGAATGACAGCGGTTCTCTCCAGGGCATGGTGGGGCAATTGCAGAAGCATTTTCCTCAGAGGCCAGTTCTGGGGCTGTCCCAGGAATCTGTGAGAGAAAGTGCAGGACGAAGACCTGAACTCAGCACCACAGTGGAATCCAGCATCAGCAAAGGGAAAGTTTGAGGACAGCCTGGGCAATTTAGCAACTTAAGGAGTTTCAGAAATAAAATAAAATAAATTAAAATAAAATAAAATAGGAGATGTAACTTGGTCTATATTTCAATCTCCAGTACCATGAAAAAAAGTAGCTAAAAAATCCACTTGTCTAAAAATAGAGATGCAGACACCAGTAAAAACCATTAAATCACTGCAAATTATTGACTTGGGGAGTGGGAATCAGAGGCTGGAAGGAGTAAAGCTGAGGACTGCTGTTCTAAGCTAGCAGAACTCAGCATCATTAAACTGAATGTGTATAATTTTGATAAAAATAAAGTTTTGTTCTTGTCAGCAAGGAGTGATAGATGTTTGAGATGGTAGATAACCCAAGTATCCTGAATTATCAAAACACAATGTATAAATGTATGAAATATCACACTGCGCCCCAGCAAGATGCATGATTATTAGCAGTTAATGAAAAATTCTAAGAATTAAAAATTTAAGAATCGATTTTAAATCCTCCTCCAAATTACACTACTATTTTATTAGAATTGTATTGTGTTTATAAAAATATAATTTAGGGAATTAACATCTGTATAATCCTGAGATTATCCCTCTGGAAACATGGTTACACTTCTTTTCTATCCTCAAACAGAGTTCTATCATTTTCTTGTTATAAGTCCTGTGCATTTCCTATTGCTAATGCCTAGACACGTCTTTTGCAATTATGATGGCATCTTTTCCAGTTATATAACTGAATGTTGCACAGGAAAGCCCTTGTAACTTGCTGCCTTACTGAATGCTTATCTCCTAATACTTTTTCAACTGACTATCTTCAATTTTCCAAATAGACAATCACATACACGTATAAATAATTGTAATTGCATATTGTGATTTTCCTTTCCAATATGTGACTCATTTCTTTCTCTTATTTTATCACATCAGGTAGCACATGTTGAATACAGCTTTAATAACGGGAATAATTTGTTGTATTGCTCTCATTTGGAAAGTTAATACTCCTGGTTTTCCTCAGCATGAAATTATTTTCTATTGATATCAAATAGAAACTTAAATAACTATTTTTCTTATATCTAGAATTTCTCTCCTAATACCTTATCATATTAGTGTTTGGTTTTATACAGAACTGCAAATAATCACCAACTTAACATAAATGCTTCAAATGAATGGATCAAGGTTAGAAAAGTCACCTTTAGATGGCCAGGTGTTTTGTCTCTTAACCTATGACAGCATTAATAATTGTCATACTATTAAATAAGCTTTGCATATTACTTCACTATTACATGGGCTTTCTAATACTTTCTTTTAAATGTTTGCATCTGTGCTTATGAGTATAAATCCCAGCTTAGTTATGTGCTATTTTTGTCAGATTCGGTTTGGGGATTCTGTTAACCATATTAAATAAATTATAATATTGCGTGTCCTGGCTCTGCAACAGTTTTAAAGTCATAGGAGTTAGCTGTGACATTAAGAACAATTGCCAAGGAAACAATCTACCTCGTACCGTTTTTTAACGTCCAAAACACACATCATTATGTTTCTCTGACCTTTGCTATACACGAAAAGCATGAGTGGACCTTCACTATAAAAAGTTAAAACTATACCTAAGAGTGACAAATAAAAGTTTGAGAGTCTACCTCTTCTCTCCCTCCCTGCCCTTCGGGGTTAACTGTTTAGCCCTATCTTTTCAGTAATTTTTCCACATTCTCACATATTTCTGTGTAAACACAATGTGTGTGTGTATGTGCGTGTATGCCCATGTAAAATAACAAGTGACAGAAGCATAGCATACCCCCTGTGAAGTCACAGTTCGGAGTTTGGGCCTCAGTCATTGGTGGATCTTTCTTTAGAGCCTAGTAATTGTTCTCAGAATCCCCTGAGACTTCAGGGAATCTACAGACATACTCCCCAATTGTTTTTGTGGTGGGAAGCGGGCAAGAAGCCAATCCCAGAGTGTTATTCAGTTCTCCTTGCTGTGGATTGGCTGCTGCCCTGTGACCCATTTCTGGCAGATGTCCCTGCGTTCCTGCATCATAACAGGTACTATCTCCAGTGTTCTTAGTTTAGTTCTTCTTAAAGCCGCCAAAACACCTTGCACCCGCTAAGGCTTTATTAGCACAGTATTTCATTAAGTTAAATTACATAACTGTGGAAGACATAGCATATTTAGGGTTTAAACTATAAAAATAGGCCCGGATAGGCATTTTTTACTATATTTGAAATTCAGTTTTTCAGTTTGCAGGTGCTCTAGGGATGCAACCCCTGTGAATTTCTGGAGTCCATGGTATTTTGAAACTTCACACTTTCTCCCTTACCACAGGGTATCAATGTGCCCATGGGCCGCATCTTTATCAACCCTGGGTTGTCAAGATTTTGTATATTTTTTAGTTTGATGGGTGAAAATTCATTAATGTGTTAGCATACCTATTTACATTATCAATGAGGTTGATTATATTTATAGGGTTTACTGAACATCTCTCTCTCTCTCTCTCTCTCTCTCTCTCTCTCTCTCTCACATCTCTCTTTCTCTCTCTCAGTCTCACTATGTAGCTTAGGCTGGCCTTGAACTCATGGCAATCCTCCTGCCTCAGCCTCCCCAGTGCTGGGATTACAGTTGTGCACCACTGCACCCAGTTTATGTTTCTTTTACTATATATTGCTTTTCAATATTATTGCTCATCCTTCTATTAAAGTGTTTATCTTTTTCCTATTGATTCGTATTGATATTAATCTTTTGCTAATATGGGGGAAATATGCTTTCAGGCTGTTGATTGTCTATTGATGTTTATTATGTCTTTGCAAGCAGAAGTTTTTATTGCTTAAATAGGTGATCATTTGCCTTTTGGGCTCTAATATTTTGTATCTTCCTCAGATGGGTTTTCTTCACTCCCACCTTATAGATATATTTTAATAGTTTTTTGTTTAGTTCTTTGGGTATGATTTAAGTTACAAGGAATGACTGAAAATAGCATGAGTGTTTAAATTAAAATATAAGTGTTACAGTAAAAGACACATTGCCAAGAACAATGGTATTTCTGTGCTTAAAGAGGGGCAGTATTTTGAGTCTTTTGAAGGGGATTAGTGGCAATTTGTTTTTACTGTACTAAATTTTTATTTGAATCACGTAACATATTTTATGATAACTCATCAATCAAATATTTATGACAGTCTCTGTCAAATGAAAATCCTATGGTGTGTCCCCATCCACCTTATTCACCAGATCTGGCACTGTGCAACTTCTGACTCTTCCGCAAAATTAAAGTGACGGTGAAAGGTGAACATTTCGAATTGACTCGGCCACTGATGCAGCCACAACAGCACAACTAAGGCCCTGACTGCTTCAGAAGGTGGCAAGAACAATGGCGTAAATATGTCCAAAATGAAGAAGTATTCTGAGGGGGGATTAATGACAATGTTCTTTTTACTATAGTAAATTTTTTAATTTAAATATTTAATATCACCTTTGATTACATATATGTCTAACTGTATTTCAACCATTCACCTCTATTGTTTCTCAAAATGGTTAATCAATTTTCACCCTAATTAGAAAAGTAACATATCATCTTGCAACTGATTTACCACCCTTATCATTAAGAGCAGCTGGCACTTACATAGCTCTGATCTTACTCCATGTACTTTCTGTGTTCTGCACAACGACTGACCTACTTAATGTTTATGAAAAGAAGATGTAGGGGATATAATGACCTCTCTTTCACAGATAAGGAAACTAAGAGTTTAAGTAACTTCCTAGGAGTATACACAGCTACTATGTAGCCTAGCTAGAGAGTCAAGCTCTTAACTACTGCGCTGCATCCCAAGGTATATATTACATTCTATCCGGCCTTATTAATCAGTATCGCTGCCTGCACCTGAAATCCCTCCACCTTCAATGATATTTTCAAACATGGTTTAAATTCTGAAACAGAAGTTTTCTTATTTTTTTCTCAGATTCTCCAGTCTACTATTTTTTCTCTACCATTTGACATATAGAATCAGATTATTATGTTCCATAAGACAGGATAAGTATTGTACTACATTTCTAAATTCCCCTGGGAAGAATTGATATCTCAAAATGATTGTTCAATTTAGGAAGGGGCTATACATATCTGCATTTATTGACTTTCTTTTTTTCTTTCTCTTGCATTTTATAGCTTTCAGCATATGAATCTTATATTTTGCTGTGCAGTTTTCCTTTTTATTGTTATTACATTGATTCTCTTTTCTCTGGTTCATTCTTTATTATGCTGCTGATAATATATAGGAAAGCACTGAATTTTCCTGCACTAATTTTGTGCTTTACCATTACACTAAACACTCTATTGATTTTTTAATAATTTTTCAGGTAATTTCTTGGATTTTTCAAGTCAATCTTTGTCAAATATGTGTGCCTTTGTTTTCTTTTATAATATTTATGTTATGTTATTCTTTTGTGCCTTATTGCATTGTTTACAGTCAGACCCTCCCTTGCAAGGTTAAACAACAGCAATGCTAGGAGGAAATCTCTTATTTTTAGGTTAGTAGAAATGTTGCCAGTTTTTTACATTAATATAATATTTGCTCTTGGTTTATGCTAATCTCTATTCAGTTAAGAAGTTTCCTTTTTACTGCTGGCTTACTGAGATTTACTGTTTACTTGTTGTTAACAAAAGTGGTTATTGAATTTTAGAAAATGAATTTTTTGCCCATATTTACATGTCTTCAGTTTTTCTTCCTTTGATCTATTTACCTAGCAAATTCCATTAATGGATTTCATAGTGTGGAGTTAGCCTTGCATTAAAAATACCTGTTTAATGTGCTTGAAATCCTGTTCCAAGGACTATACTAAACATAGTTATTAGGTAAGCATATATTTAAGATTGTTGATTCCACTTGGGAAATTGACTGTTTTTTATTCTGAATTTTTTGTTTATTCATTTTTTTATTAGTACATGTTTTCAATACATAACATTTACATTCCTTATGTAGAAGTGGTATATGTACGTAACACATTTTCATTCCTTTTTCATCCCCTCTTCCTCTCTTCTCTTCTTCTCCCTCCATCTCTTAATGTCTTTATCATTTGAGGAAGAGCCACCTCCCTACTTCCTATTAGATACCTTTTATTTTGCTCTTTATTTATAATTTGGGTTTCTCATATAATAGAAATCATACAATATTTAAGTTGTGTGTCAGATTTATTTCATTTAACATTATGGTCTGTCTTGGTTACTGTGGAGAAGGACATTCCTTAGTTACTGTTTTGTGTATTGCCTGAGGCCTGACCAAGCCATGACTGTTGGGTTCTGGAGGAAGTCTAGCATAAGCATTGTAAGCCCCAGGATCAGTACTAGATGCTTTGCTGAGATATGCACAAAGGAAGATAACACGATGGCTTTCTGGTCAGTGGCATTCCTATGATAATTGAGTTGTATTATCCTTTCTAAAACAGTTGATATTCTGATTCCTCTGCTGGGTCTGTGGTGGATTCTGAATAAAAGGTTACTGAAGATGGTAATCAGGAGTCAGTCAGTCTCAGAAGCTGCTAGCACCTGATCACAGAATTTTGGCTCTCTTGGTTTGATTTTTTCTTACTTTCTTATACATCTGCAGGCACCTACTTCAAGGGATCTGTTCACCCTGAACAGAGTTGGATGAGAAGTCCGACAGGTTCCTTTTTTCTTGTTGCTGAGACAAAATACCCAACACCCAAAATGAAGGAAGGAAGATTTATTTAGTGTCAAGGTTTCAGCCCATGCTTGACTGGTTCTGAGGCAGAGTGGCACATGGCAGAGGGCAGCTGTTCATGGCGGCAGAAGATAGCAGAAGCAACAAGAGCAAACGAGGGGAGTGGCAGAGAAAAGGAAGCCTCTTTCCTCCCTTATAGTGTAAGTAGGCTACCTCCACACAGGGGGCGTGTAGCACTCACATAATCTCCATGCCCTCCTCTTGCCCAGGCTCAGGATGAATACAAAGTAAGCACCCTGGCTTCCTGCTGAGTCACATAGTTAACCTTCTAAACTGCTCAAATTCACACAATGAACAACATTCCAGAAGGGTAAGAGCGTGTCCTTTTCACCCCAGGATGCAGAACTGCTGAGTCACGTAGCCAAACCTCTAGACTCCCCAAATTGACACAGTGTACCAACCGTTGACACAATATATCAACCGTTGACACAATGTATCAGCCATAACAAGGTACATCCATTTTCCTACAAATGACTCAAGTGTTTCTTTATTGCAAAGTAGTGCTCCATTGTTTCTAAATACCACATTTTCTTATTCAGTCATCTCTTGATGGACATACAGACCATTTTAAACCACGAATTGTGCTGCTATAAACATGGGTATACATTAATCATTGTGATATTAGGTCTTTGACACTTTCAGGAAGATAGCTTGCAGGAGGATAGCTGAGCCACATGGAATTTCTATTTTTAGTTTTTTGACAAATCTCCATACTGATTTCCATAGTAGTTGTGCCAGTCTACACATCTACCAACAATATAGAAGGGTTCCCTTTTTGCTGGAAGCCTTATCAGCATTTGTTGCATTTGATTTCTTTATGATGGTCATTCTTCTGAATGTAAGATGGAATCTCAGTGTTGCTTTAATTTGCATTTCACTAATGGCCAGCAATATTGAGCATTTCTTCATGTATTTATTGGCTATTTCTACATCTTCTTTAGTGAAGTGTCTGCTCATTTCTCTTGCCCATTTTTGATTGGGTCTTTTACACTGAATGATCAAATTTTTGAGTTCTTAATATATTCTAGATAGTATGACTTTTAAAAATCTCTACTAATAATTCTTATTAAAACAGCCACATAAATTATCTTTTGGTTATTATTTGTCTGGCTTATATTATTTATATCTTTCCTTTCAACCTGTATGATTTTATTAAAATAGTACTTAGAGACATTTAGTTGGCTTCTTTATATGCAGTCTACTAATATCTGTGCCTTAATTGGATTCTTTAGTAAATGTACATTTAATATATTTATTGATATGATTAACTTTAATTCTACCATCTGTCAATTTGTTTTCTATTTATCCCATCTCATGTTTGTTTCTTTGTTGGTCCTCTTCAGTTTTCTTGAATCAATAAAATATTTCTTAGGACTCCATTTCATCACTTCTACTTGTACTCTTACACTCTTGATCATTGTCTTAGCTCTCTCTCTGCCCCTCCCTCCCTCCGTCTGTGTGTATGTGTGTGTGTGCATGCATATGCATTAATGATTTCTCTAGGGATTACTGTATAAATTCTTATATTTCTAATTAATATTATTACATTTCACATAGAATTTAAGAATTTTCAAAATATGGAATTCCACTTACCCCACCAAATATTAATACTATCATCATATTTTAGTATCATAGTGTATAATGTTGGAAATTAAACAACACATTATTACTTTTACTTGAACCAATACATTACTTTTTAAAGAAATTTAAGAGTGAAAAACTAAAATTCATTTATGCTTGCCCAACTATTGCCATGTCTAGTGATCCTCATTCTTTCCTATAGTTGTAAACTTTATCTTCAGCCTAATAAACTTGCTTCAGCATTTTTTGGTGCTATTACACTGTAAACAAATTCTGTCCATTTATATTCATCCAAAATATGTTTAACCTGCAGTCTGAAAAGTACTTTGTATTGCTTTAGCTTTTATTAGCTTCTTATAACTATAGATTGGTTTTCCACCAAGTCTGGGGATTTTTGGTTATTATTTAAACAGTTTTTACTTATTCTTTCTTTTCCTGTTATTCTGAGTCTTTGGTTACATGTGTGACAGTTGATATCCCCCCACAAAATACTGAGGCGCTGTTAATTTTTAGAAACCTATTTTATCTCTGTTTCTCAGCTTTGCTACTGTCTCTGGTGTTCCCTGGTCTTCCATGCTGCGGTGTTCTAGCTCTTCTTGAGTCATGGAGAGAAATTACCATTTCTACTTTAATTGGTTATTTTTTGTATCTTGTATTTCTCTTTTGAGATTTCTCAACTGTTCATTCCATATGTCCATGGTTTACTCTAAATCTTTGAATATGTTTATAATCTTTGATTTACAAATTGTTTCCTAACTACAATCCGAACTATCTCAGGATCTCCCTCTGTTGCTTGTTTGTTTGTTTTGGTGTTTTTCTTGTTTTGTTTTGTTTTGTTTTGTTTTTTGAGACAGAGTCTTGCTGTGTAGTTTAGGCTGGCCTTGAACTAACGGAGATCCTCCTTCCTCAGTCTCTTCAGTGCTGGAATTGTAGGCATGCACTACCACACCCAATATTTGTTGCTTGCTTTTAAAATCTTGATTATAGGTCATGTTCTTTACATATATAACTACATTATGTATGCTTCTTTACATATACATTTATGCTTCTTTACATATATAACTATATTATAACTATAGATTGGTTTTCCACCAAGTTTGGGGTTTTTTGGTTATTATTTAGACAGTTTTTACTTATTCTTTCTTTTCCTGTTATTCTGAGTCCTTGGTTACATGTGTGACAGGTGATATCCCCCCACAAAATACTGAGGTGCTTTACATATATAGTAATTTTTATTACATGCTGTACATTGTGAGTGATATATTGCACATAGTCTGGATTGTATTATCTTTCAAATATATAATGTTTTGTTCTGGCCAAAAATTACACAGTCATCTTAATTATCATTTTCATTTTATGTTTTGCATTGGTCTATGTATTTTTTTTTACCTTAACTCCTTCTTCCTAAAGAGTTGCCTTTCTGAGACCTCAGCTGAGTGACTGAAATCCCAGTATTTCTTTAACCTCCAAACCTCTGACATTTCCAGCCATGTTTTAGCTCCATACCAATGGTTCCCCTTCAGAATCTCAAGGACCTGTGAATCCCAACCTACACATGCAAAGCCCAGACAGGCTGTTGTCCAAAGTTCCAAGAAGAACACCCACAAAGACTTCTGCAACCTCCCTCTGTCCAGCTCCCTTTTCCCTGGACTCCTGTCCTGAAAATTCCAGCTGCCTCTACAGTACTGTGTTTTAATTTCTGCCTTGTGAGCTCAGTAAGACTGATGACCTTCCCTCAGGCTGCACCTCTCTGCCACATTCAGGAAAGTACTCCCAGACATAAAATGAGGTCGAATGTGGTGTCCCCCTCAGCTAAGACCCCACTCCCACACTGCCTACTCTCCAGTGCTGAAAACAGTCACCTCAGCTTATTTTGTTTGGTCATGTAATGGAAGGATAATACAATAGCTTCTCTGCCGTGGCCTAGAGGTGAGATTGTAACAGAGGAACGTAATCGATATCTTTCTTTTTATTGCTTGCATCTTACCTCATGGATTCAGTTAATCATAGTTTCTTGCTGAACCTCCCTTACACACACACTCACACACACTGCATCCTTGGAATAATTATGAGTCTCATTTAAAATTATTTTGTTTAAAAATTTTTAAACATATTTTAATGTATTCTTCACTAATATCAAGACCACACATATGAACTCTCCTGGCTTGAGATAAAAGTAAAAATTTTACCTCCCTATTTCTCCAACTTGTGCTTCTCCACACCATGACGAATATAGATATAATTTAGTTTTATAACCACATTACAATAGCGCATTAGACTTTAACCTCAGATTTTTGTTGCCCATTGCTACTTTATTAGTTCTTGTTTGAAGGTCTACTTTGAGTTACATTTTTTTAAAAAAATAAAGCATTTATGAATCATATACTCTCTGAATTCTTCCAAATCTGAATCAGGCTTTCACTAGCTTTTCATGTAGATCCCAATTTGGATTGGGCTACCGTTCTTAAACACAATGGTTTCTCTTCAGAATCTATATCTTTTTTCTGAAGTTTCCTACCATTAGTGTTGCAAATAAGAAGTCTAATGTCAAACGTGTGTGTGTGTGTGTGTGTGTGTGTGTGTGTGTGTGATCTCTTTCTCCCTGCTGACTCCCCCGACATTTGTTTTTATCCTGGATACGATGAACCACATGAATATGATTGCTTTTTTATTAAACCACCCCTGTCTATGGTATGCCTTCTCAATGTGAAGACCAAATTCTTCAACTCAGAGAAATTATAATCTTTAATTATTGCTTTTCAATTATTTTCTATTATTTTTTTCCTTTTGGAAATTCTATGATGACAATATTGCTTCTCTCTGGTTTTTTTTGTTTTGTTTTGTTTTGTTTTGTTTTTTTACCTTTTGATGTTTAAATTTCCAACCCTTGGAGTTTATGCCCTGCTTTTGGAATAATGTTCCATAGTTACTCTTTTTTTATTATTTGTTTTTATTGCAAAGATTTACCTTTATTATTTCTAGATTTTTGCTTTTTATGCATCATGATATTAATAGGGTCCTTTTGAATCTGACCCAAAAATTAGGTTTCCCTACCGAACTCCTGAGTGTTATTGGGTGGCAACTCTTTCCACAAAGATTATTTCATCTGAATGCACACATTTGATTCACTACATTTGAACCACTGAATTTCTTAATTTATCTGGCAATTTTATCATTACAGAGGAAGAATTAGAACATGAACTCCCACAGTGTGAGCAGTGGCTACTCAGAGCCTCCTCCTTCACTCTCCTCTCTGCCTTCTCTGTTAGAACTCACCTCATGTACATGGGTAGGAAGTTTCTGGTAGTGATTTACAAATGATCTTGTTATATCCCTTGTATATGTGTGGCTTGTTTTGTTCTGGAATAGGAAAGGGGTGCCATCAAATATAATTAGAATACCATCTTTGGTACAGAAATTTCCTTTTTTTTTTGTTTGTTTGTTTTCTAGACTGTGATAAGAAAAGTTCTAAGTTGGTTTTTACCCTTAGAGAAATTAAATTCTTTAAAAGAAAGTCTGTATATCCTTCAAATTCCTTCCTTACAGAGATGCAGGGAAGTCATTTTGATTTCAGCATTCTTGTTTTTAAAAGTTTTTTTGGGCCCTGCCTCCCTGACCAGTGTGCAAGGCAGGCGAAACCTCAGGCACCCTCTAGGGCCTCGGTGGCTACCCGCCACCCCCATTGTGTGTCTACCTGGGCTGGGCTGACCCCAGACATCTTCAGGAAGCCCAGCGAGTCTGGGCTCTGCCTCCCTGACCGGCACGTAAGCCGGGCGAAACCTCTGGAGCCTAGCAGGCTCCCTGCCACACCCATAGTGTGTCTTCTGGGGCTGGGCCAAATGTCAGACACTTTTAGGAACCCGGTGAGCTACTTTGGTGCCTCCCCCACTAGGGTGTGAGGCACGTAGATCCCTGGACAAATTCTGAGACTTTGGTGGTCATTGCCAGAACAACTCACACTGTCCTGGTAGCTCAGCTGAAATCTGAACATAGTCAGCAGCCTTGGGGAGCTCACCCTCACTCCTTCCCTTCCAGTGTGGGAAGCAGACTCTGTCCTGGGCAATATCTGAAGCCTTGGTGAACTTGACCTGCATCGCCCCCCTACTCTTGTGGAAGCTGGGCTGGACCCCAAACAGTCTCAGGAACACCAGTGAGCCTCCCCCGCCCTTCCTATACACTCCTGAGAGCCAACTGAATGCAAGAAAGGTCAGGAGCATCAAGGACCCCACCTTGCCACCACTCACCAGCACAGGAGCTACACTGAGCACTGGGGATCTTCAGACTCAAGCCCTGCCACTCACACACAATCTGGACAGTGAGACTGCATTACAGGGAGTCTCTGGTTCCTCAAAAATGACAAGACAAAGGAGCAAAATGCAATCCGAGGACTCCACACCACCCAACACAAGTCCAGGAGGCATCAACACAGAAGAGCCTGGAAGTCATACACCTGAAATTTCTGAAATGATAGCAACTGAAGAAAAGAAACAACTCCATCAGGCCACACAAGACATCAGATCAGAAATAACGTCTCAGGTGAGAAAAGAAATGACAACAATAATGAAAGAAATGTTCAGCATATCCAAAGATGACATAGACAAGAAAATAGAAGAGCATAGACAACTCAATGAAACATTCAGGGAACAATATAGAAAAGAACTAGAAGGTATGAAACAGATGCAAACAGATATCCAGGAACTTAAAAATTCCATTGAAAACTTGCAAAACCACCTGAATGAAGCTGAAGATAGACATTCAGACCTTGAAGACAGCATTGCCACTAATGAATTGAAAGGAGGTATCTCTTAAAAACAACAAGGAACCAGGAAATAACAGTTCAACAACTGCAAGATGAAGCAAAGAGAAACAATGTCAGATTAATAGGTATTAATGAAACAGCAGGTGTCAACACAAATGACATAAAAAGTCTATTTGAAGAAATAATAGCAGAAAATTTCCCAAGCATGGTAAGAAAATCAGACATCCAGATAAGTGAAGCATATAGAACTCCAGTTAATCATAACCAAAACAAATCTACACCCAGACATATAGTGATCAAGATCCCAGAAACTCAACAAAAGCTCAGAATATTAAAAGCTGTTAGAGAAAAGAAACAGATCACCTATAAAGGAAAGCCTATCAGAATCATGCAGACTTCTCAACACAGACCATCAAGGCAAGAAGAGCTTGGAGTGAAGTATTTCAGCTACTGAGAGAAAACAACTTCCAACCCAGATTGATGTACCCTGCAAAGCTATCTTTCAAATTTAATTGGAGAAATAAAATATTTTAATGATAAAGAACAATTGAAGAAATTCACAAGCACCAAACCACTCCTACAAAGAGTACTAAAAGATATACTAGAAAGAGATAAAACAGACCGCAACTTCAAGAACAACAACAGAAAGGAACCAACAAGCAGAGCAAGCAATTAAATAGAGGGAAAAGGAGGATCCAACAGCAAGAAAACAGCATGACAAAGATAAGCCAATACATATCAGTTATAATCATCAATGTGAATGGTCTCAATGCACCAACCAAAACAAGCACACTTACAGAGTGGATTAGGAAACAAAACCCAACTATATGCTCTGTACAAGAAACACATTTAACTCTAAAGGAAATTCATAGACTGAAAATTAAAGGATGGAAAACAATACTCCATGTGACAAGAACCCAGAAAAAAGCAAGTGTAGCTATTCTGTTTGCAGACAACGTGAACTTCAAACCAAGAACAATCAAAAGTGATAAAGAAGGTCACTACATACTTGTAAAGGGGAAGACTCAAGAGGAAGAGATAACAATCGTAAACATCTATGCACTAAATATAGGAGCACCCACCTATATAAGACAAATTCTAGCAGACATGAAAAATGAAATAAGTAGCAACACAATCATAATAGGGACTTTAACACACCATTGTCACAAAGAGATAGATCAACTAGACAAAAAATTGGGAAAGAAATAACAGAACTTAGCCAAACATGTGAACATATGGACTTAGTAGACTTTACGGAGTGTTCCACCCAACAGCATCAGAATACACCTTCTTCTCAGCTGCACATGGGACGTTCTCTAAAATAGATCATATACTAGTACACAGAACATGCTTAAGCAAATGCAAAGGAATTGAAATTATCCCAGGTATACTATCAGACCATAGTGCAATGAAATTGGAAATTAATGACAAAAGAAAACACAAAAACTCCACAACCAGTTGGAAATTAAATAACATCCTCCTGAACAACCAGTGAGTCAGAGATGAAATCAAAGTAGAGATTAAACACTATTTACAATCAAACAAAAATGGAGATACAACCTACAGGAACCTGTGGAATGCAGTGAAAGCAGTCCTCAGAGGGAAATTTATAGCAGTGAACTCCCAACTTAGGAAAACAGATCAAGCACAGATAAACAATCTTATGCTGCACCTCAAGTTCCCAGAAAAAGAAGAGCAAGTCAAACCCAGAGCCCAAAGAAGGCAGGAAATTATAAAGCTTAGAGAAGAAAATTAACA
>NW_004955415.1:259666-276713 GCF_000276665.1 Chinchilla lanigera | reverse complement strand
AAAGCTTTCACTTTAAAATCAGGAACAAGACAAGGATGTCCACTGTTACCACTCCTATTCAATATAGTTCTGAACATATTGGCTATAGCAATTAGACAAGAGAGAGAAATAAAAGGAATAAGGATAGGAAAGGAAAAAGTGAAATTGTCATTATTTGCAGATGACATGATACTATATAGAAGACCCCAAAAACTCTTCTCTATATAGAAGACCCCAAAAACTCCACCAACAGGCTCATGGATTTAATAACCAAATTCAGTAGAGTGGCTGGATACAAAATTAACACTCAAAAGTCAATAGCATTCCTGTACACAAGTAACACACAGACTGAGAGAGAAATTAGCGAAACCACACCTTTCACAATACCATATAAAAAGATGAAATACTTAGGAATCAATCTAACAAAAGAAGTCAAAGATTTATACAGTGAAAATTATAGTACTTTGAAAAAAGAGACTGAAGAGGATATCAGAAAATGGAAAGATATTCCTTGCTCATGGATAGGAAGAACCAACATTGTGCAAATGGCCATACTCCCAAAAGTGTTGCACAGATTCAATGCAATCCCAATTAAAATACCATTAGTATACCTCACAGATCTAGAGAAAACATTCCTAAAGTTCATCTGGAACCAGAAGAGGCCTAGAAGAGTGAAAGCAATCTTGGGAAACAAAGGAAAGGTAGGAGGCATCACATTTCCTGACTTAAAATTATATTACAAAGCTACTGTGATAAAATCATCATGGTACTGGCACAAAAACAGACCTGAAGATCAATGGAACAGACTGGAAGATACAGATACAACTACAAACACACTCAGTCACCTTATCTTCGACAAAGGGGCCAAACATGTTCACTGGAAGGAAGATAGCCTCTTTAATAAGTGGTGCTGGCAAAACTGGCTTTCCACATGCCAAAGACTAAAACTAGACACATGTCTTTTACCATGCACTAAGTTAAAGTCAAAATGGATCAAAGATCTAAATATTAAAACAGAAATACTAAATTTATTGGAAGAGAAAGTAAGTAAAAATCTTGACAGTATTGGGGTAGGCAGAGAGTTCATGAACAAAAACCAAACTACACGGAAAATACTTCAAAGGATCAACAACTGGGATCTCATCTTTTTTTGTTTGTTTGTTTTTTGTTTTTCTTCCAGTACCGGGAATCAAACTCATGACCTTGCTCTTGCCAGGCAGGCCCTGTGCCACTGAGCTAAATCCCCAGCCCTGGGATCTCATCTTATTGAAAAGTTTTTGCACATCTAAAGAAATCACCAATAAAGTAAAAAGAAAACCCATGAATTGGGAAAAAATTGTAGGCAACTGCCCCTCAGCCAAAGGACTTCTACCTAGGACATATAAAGAATTTTAAAAAATCAGGCCCCCCAAATTCAAAGACCCAATCCAAAAATGGGCATCTGAGATGAATACACACTTCTCTAATGAAGAGATATTAGTGGCGAATGAATACATGAAAAAATGTTCAACGTCATTAGTCATTCAAGAAGTGCAAATTAAAACAACACTGAGATTCCATCTCACCCCTGAAAGAATGGCTATCATCAAGAATTCAACCAATGACAAATGCCGGAGAGGCTGTGGGGAGAAAGGAACCCTACTCCACAGCTGGTGGGAGTGTACATTGGTGAAACCACTGTGGAAATCAATTTGGAGATTCCTCACAAAACTAGGATTGGAAGTCCCATTTAACTGAGCTATTCCCCTTCTGGGTATCTTCCCAGGAGAATTAAAAACATCATACCACAGCAATATATATGCACCCATGTTTACAGCAGCACAATTTGTTAGAGCTAAATCTTGGAAACAACCCAGATGCCCATCCACTGACGAATGGATAAAAAAGTTGTGGTATTTTTATACAGTGGGGTATTACTCAGCTATTAAAAAAGATAAACTCGAGGCTTTTGTAGGTAAATGGATGCAACTAGAGACCATACTCATAAGTGAAATAAATCAGACCCACATGAGTAAACATCATATTGTCTCCCTGGTGTAGGAACACGAAAGACCAGGTAAAACTCAAAATGTACAATAGATGATAGGAAAGGGAAAGGAATTGCTGGAAGGAACAACTTGGAGGAGGGAAAGAAGAAAAAAGAAAGAAGGAAGGCAAAACATAAATATATATATGAATAGCTGCGATGACTGTATTGCTGATGTCTGATGGTGTATTGAAATGAACGGTTAATGTTCACAATTTTTTATGTTCTGATAGACTTTGCATGTTTGTGTCTGGTGGTCTGAGCAACTGATTTGAAGGTAACAATATGCAATGGAATTACAATGGTGAACTCCTACCATCTTGTCTAGTGAAACTCTGTATCTCTCTAATGTTTTATTGAAGAATTATTTTCTTATTCTCTTTAATGGTTTGAGCAACCTTTCATTCTTACATCTGATAATCTGAGAAATGTAGTTGAGGATAGCGATATGCAATGTAACAACCACTGTTGATTTGTATTAACTTATCTTGAGACCCTATATCAGTCTGAATATCCTTGCTTTGATTTATTTATGTTCGTAATACTGGTATGCTGGTACTGTTCTATTTTTTGTTTTTTCTTTCTCATGTACTACTCTCTTTAAAATAAAAAAAATTAAAAGAAAGAAAAAAAAGTTTTTTGGGGGAGGGATAGATTTTTAAGTTAGTTTTCCTTAAAACGTTTTGAAATACTTTTCTTGAAACCATATTTCACCATCTTGAATTTGCTGTAGACTTCTGTGTCCAACCGCCCAAACAACAAGGAAATATGCCCAGAAAGTGAACCTTTGCCAAAAACAACCATGAAGTAGAAAAAACACTGCAAACATTTGTATTTTTTCCTGCCAGTGTATTATCTCTTATTCTGAAAGCACAGGATATCTTTCCTCTGTCAGCTGCAAAAATATTATCTCTCAGCAGGAATGAAACAAGTGTGGAATATATATTATACTACCACATTACATGCATACCTAAGCAGAAAACAAAGAAAATAACCATTTAATATATAACTCAATTTTGCCTCCAGGGACAGATAAAAAATGTTTATTATAATACTCGAATGGTACAGTACATAAATATACATGGGAAATGGGATAGGGATGTTAGACTCTTTTAGCCAGATACTGATGGTTGAAAATCTATCATCTGATCCCATTTTAATCCTTCTTTCCCATAGAGCTGAAGTGGGTTATATTTTTATGAGAGACAGGAATTTTAGGCAAAGGAGACCAAAACTCATCACTATTTTTTTCCACAGATCATTGATTTTTAAATGTACATGAAAAGTATGTACTAGCTGGCATCTTTAAATTTCATTTTCAGCATCATGCATTATACAGTATACTTAATAAACAAGTAAAATATTAAAAATAATAACAGTCACTACATTGGGAATTTAATAACTTCAGATGATCCCAGGTGCTTAGCTATGTTTGATCTTTTGGAAATCAGTAAGTTTTCATTTGGAATTTAAATCCACTTTAATGAGCATTCTGCTAGAGGCAGTTTTAGTCAGGATCCTAGTTTATACAAACAAAAGTAATAGAGAATTCTACCTAGGTAACAATTTACAGTTAACTTTTGCAGGCAAATAACTGATTTGAATATATAAGTCACTAAAATTCCATTTTATGTGGTTCTTAAAATTTTTAAGTGCTTTTAACCAGAAAAGAGGTTACAGAAGGAGAGTGTTTTCAATGTAGAGAAATCTTCATATTGCTGTTATTTGCAACATTTCTGGAATGGCTCTTCCAGTACTTTACTGTCTTTCAAATCCCATACAGAGCAATAACATGACTTCCTTATAGGGAGCATATGAGAAGCAGCCTGTGATGATGCCACTGGATTTCCACATAAATTGCGTGTTTCACTGTTTCATCAAATTGAAATATGTGTCAATATGCAATACCCTATTTGTATCTTTGCATTCATTTGCCCTAATACAATGCTGATAGTGTTTTCTGCATTGTTTTTCTCCCTTTAAGAAGCCTTTTGGGGTGATAAATTTATCTCTATAAAACTAATTAGAAGCACCCTCCATAAAGCCAGGGGGCTAGATCTGCTGTTTTCTATAATCCATTCTGTTTTGGCTCTGAGTCTCAGGGACATAAGTGGCTCTGAGAGCCCCCAGAGAGTGTTCTGGAATGAAATAAAACCTGTGCGGTGATCAGTGTGGCCATGAGGCTCTGTTCTCTCTTGCACTGATGCTACCTCCCGGCTTTTTAAAATTATCACACACTTCATGCACCAATCTTGCTGCATTCCCTTTATAATTTACAGAAATCTTGATTAAAAAGCAGCTATTTCATTCTCTTCTACCCCTATGCTCCACAAAGGATCAAAAACTAGGCCTAGGGCCACAGGAGAGACAGCACCGAGTGAAACCTCCCATTTTTCCCCTCCTCAGCAGCTCTGTGACAAAATCTCTCCTTAAATTAAAGCAAACAAACAAACCAAAAACAAAAACAAAAACAAGGCAGATTACACACATAGATACCCAGGCACATTGTAAATCTCAGTTCACATTCTGCTGGGACCCCTACCCTACTAGTAAATATCCAGAGGTCCCCCAGTATCAGTGGAGAGCTTACTGTGCTGCTTAATGAACATTCTTTCATTACCTGTATGGGGAGAGCTTACCTGAGAATTAAGCCAGCACAGTGGAAAGTAAGCTGGGAGATGAAGTGATGCCTCTGTCAATATCAGCTGAGTCCCCAAAACCGGCATCTGTGCCTCTAGTTTCCCAGTAACTTGTGCTAGCAAATTCTCCTTTTGTCTAAGTCAGTTTGAATTAGATTTTGTCACTTGCAGCTGAAATAATAATTAATATATTAATCATGACAATTTTATTGGGCTATATATATTACATTGCTTCAGGAACTTGAAACAACAAATCACAGAGCTTCCCAGCCATAAACACTACAGCCCAATAAGTGACTGAATTAAACTTGTACATGTAGATCCCTCCCTAGTCACATCTATAAAAATCAGGAGAAGCAAATTTGAAGAAGGAACAAATTTTTCCATCTTGAAACATTGTATTAGGTGGAAGACATCTGCCCAGTGTCTAGGGCTGGGAAGATGAATGATTCCATTTTATGTTGTTATTAAATTGTATTGCTCTTCATTAAACTTAAATGCATTTAGAGGAATTAAGCTTCGCAAAAATTTGGCAGTGTAATATAAGCGATGATTCTTTGTTTATCTGACAACATCCTCCTGTGAGTTGATTCACAATTTTAATTTTGGAAAACAATATTTCCTTGATGGGGGCTGACAGGATGATGTGAACGGCTACATCACTTTGCATGAAGTCATACTAATTGTGAAAAGAAACAGAAGCCAAGTGACTTAACCCATTTTTCAAGGACTATTATG
Source organism: Chinchilla lanigera (assembly GCF_000276665.1). Taxonomy (NCBI): domain Eukaryota; kingdom Metazoa; phylum Chordata; class Mammalia; order Rodentia; family Chinchillidae; genus Chinchilla; species Chinchilla lanigera. The sequence continues at coordinate 271,331 of NW_004955415.1, read as the reverse complement.
ACAATAATGTTTCTATACTGTGAGACAGGATCACATCAGTTTAAGAACTGAAATTAAGCTTCAGAGGATGTTTTCCTGTCCTTTTTAAGAAAAGTACAATAGAACTCTATAAAGACAAAAACCCTAAATACATTTAGTGAAAAAATTTATTAGTAAAAACTGTACTAAACTATATATTAATATTAGATAATTATTAAGCACACAATGGTGATACACCAAACAGATACACCAAACATGACAAGCTAGGAAGAGAGGAAAGTATTAATTCAGTCACAGAGAATTAAAACTTCCATTGGGAGGTTACCTGAGTAAGGTACCTGCTACCACAGAAGCCCACACTGGGAGCTTTATCCTAACCAGAGAGACCAGGGAGGGATTTCATGTACAAGTGATATTCAACAGCTGAGTAAGCACTACAGTAACTACATAAGAGGGGGAAAAGCATTCAAGTTGAGGAACAAGTCTCTGTAGAGGTAGAAGGTAAACTAGGCTGGGCACTGGAGACCTGGTCAACCATGAGACCAGAAAAAGGTGGAGAAAGACAAGGGCTCTGGCAGAGCTTGAGTAATAAGACACTTCTGCTTAACACAGTGAGTGTACACCCTCAAGGACTTCAAGGGGGTCCTGGAATGATTGGGTTTACATGCTTAAAAAATCATCTTGGCTTCCATTGGATAAGAATTGGGGAAGAGAAGGTTTTACAGTACAGATAAGGAAAAATGGCAGCCAGGGCTGAGTAGGAGTGAAAAGACCACAACAAAGCAGTAACTGTTTTGGCCACTTATCCTTATCAAACATGTATTGAGAACCAGTACCAGGAAGTCCAGCTGTGGAAAATCTTTTTTTTTTTATTGAGACAGTTTCACTGTGCAGTTCAGATTGGCCTTGAACTCACCTTGTAGCCAAGGTTGGCCTCCTACTCACAGCGATCCTCCTGCCCCAGCCTCCCAACTGAGGAAAATCTTAAATACCTAAAATAGTAGGAAGAATGCTATAATGAATCTATATGTACACAACACCAAGCTCCAGCAACAATCATCTTGGGACCAGTCTTGCCTGATCTCCACTCATTTCTCTATTCTCATATACATTTTTAAAATTGTGGATACTGCAAACCTTCAGAAAAGCTATGAAAATAGCGCAATATTTGCCATTTATCCAGATGCATTAATTGTTGACATTTTGTTAACTTTGTATTACATAGAATATATGTATAGCATATGTATTTTGTATTGATTTATTTCATCATCTGCTCCTAAAAGATATCCTTCTATAAAAAATCATCATGGAATTATCATTCAGGAAACAAAATTATCTAAAAAATAGTCCACATTCTGTATTTCTCTTTTATCCCAAAAATGTCCTTTATAGCTATTACTTTCCCCAGTTCAGAAGAACCAAAACAAAGATCTTATGTTGCAATTTGTTGTCCTGTCTCTTAAGGTTCCATAAATCTTAAAGAATGCCTGAGTCCTTTTTGTTTTTCATGACATTGATGCCTTGTAAGACTCCAGGCCATTGCTTCACAGAATGGTCTTAACTGTGTTTGTCTGGTTGTTTCCTTGTGATTAAGCTTGGGTGAAACATTTTTGGCAGTACTGTGACATAGGCGTTATGTCCTTCTCAAGGTGTCACATCAGGAGCCACATGATGTCAGTTGCATTGTTATTAATGATGCTTCTTTCACTTTTTCAGCTGACTGAATTCATATCCTGTAGACCTAATCCATTACCGAGCAAACCAGACGAGGACTGCAAAATATAATTTCTATTTCCTCATGAGCCATCATAATGCCAAAAGACATTTACACAGGTCATTTATACAGACAAAGCTTTATTGGTTTTTATTCAGGAAAGCAGGATATAGATCATAAATCGACACTGATGGGGGATGAATATCCTGCAACAACTAGGAGAAATTAGCATGCTTAGGAATTAAAATCCTGACAGGTGAGAAGTGGAGTGTGGGGGTGAGGTACATGGCTGCAAAAGCCACATGCAGGGTAGTTGTCCTGATGCTACTGCTAACACCCTGAGTGACTTGGGGTGAGTTACTTCACCTTTCTGGATCTGCTTCCACATCTACATCCCAGGGAATCACAGAACTCACGTTATATGATTGGCAGAGCCCTGTGCTTTCGTGCGATGTCTGGCATGTGACAGCTTTCGGTCAGTGGTGTGATGATGTTGATGATGTTTCTAGTGAAGGACCACTAACCTCTCTGCATTGACTGGAAGAAGATGCAGAATCTTCTTCATAAAAAATATTACCTCAGGCAGATGGGGTGACACATGCCTGTCATCTTAGCACTCTGAGAAACTGAGGCACAAAGATTGCAAGTTTGAGCCCAGCCTGGGAAAACTTGCCAGACATTATCTTAAAAGGAGAGGCACTTGGGGGTGTAACTCAGTCCAAAGGCCCTGGGGTCAATCACAGAGATCTGTATTCTGAAATTTGGACTCCGTTAGAAATATAATATGAGAATATGTCAGTGTGTTCATGTAGAATCACTAGCATCATCACCCAATGAGAACTACTTAGAGCAGATGAATTTGATCTTAATAATTAGATGACCAGCATTAATATTTCCCAAAAAATCTACAGTAATTTTATCTATTTTTTTTTTTTTTTTTGGTGGTGCTGGGGATCTAACTGAGGGCCTTCTATATGGAATGCAAGAACTCTACCACTGAGCTACAACCCCAGCTCTTACACAGTAATTTTAATGATAAAATGCATCCAATATCACAGGAAGTTTCTTAAAAAGTTCTTATAGATCTAAACTGTTACTTAAGTATTTGTAGTATATTGTTTAGATGCATACAAACTTACAATTAAGTATAAACACCTTAAATTTGTAGCATTTTTACAATTATTAAAAAATGAATATTAAATTTAAACTAACAGAAACAATAACATTTAAGTTAATGGTATTAATTCAGTGTGATAGATGATATCATTTACCTAGTAACAAATTTCCTGCTCCATTTCTAACCTGGTCTGGTTCACCCCTCCTTGGGCAAGCTGGTGTTCCCCACTCCAGAAGGTCACCATATTGATGCCAAACTTAGTGCAGACACCCAATTGGCATAGCACACTGCAACCCAGAACTCCTGGGCTCAAGTGATCCTCTCACCTCAGCCTCCCACAAAGCTAGGACTACAGGCATGTGCCACTATGTGCAGCCAAACTTCCACTCCTAACATGGGACCAACTGACACAATATAGGTTATTTTTAATCCAGTAAATTATACCTCTGGGCCAGATGATGGTTTTACTTATTTGATGAAAGGTAAAAACTTTTGTTAACAAGACAGTGACTTCATTGGTCTTTGTCTCAAATACCTCAGTTGAGAGTAAAATTTTCCCTTTCTCTTTCTCCTTCTCCTTCTCCTTCTCCTTCTCCTTCTCCTTCTCCTTCTCCTTCTCCTCCTCCTTGTATTAATATAGTGATACCTTGCTGGTCTAAAGGCTCTAAGCTCAAACTTTCCACTACTCACAAAACAAAGTTTAAAAAGAAATCTTCTTGGTGTTTTTAACGTTGCTTGATGGTGGAGCTGAAAATCTCACTTGAAAAAACCTGATGGATGGAGTGAATGACGTGTCACTCTCACTAGGGACACAAAGGAGTGATGCTTCAGTCTAAGAGCCTCTCTTGTCCAGACAACTATATTGCTTGTGTTACTGTGTTAAAACACTAACGCTGCTGGAAGAGAGAATAGGTAGGACTCTTGAAGATCCAGGTGTAGGCAAAGACTTCATGAACAAAACCACAACTGCACAAGAAATGCTACAAAGAATCAACAGCAGGGGTCTCATCTTGTTCAAAAGCTTTTGCACAGCAAAAGAAATCACCAACAGAATGAAAAGATAACCCACAAGTGGGAAAAAATCTTAGCCAGTTGTTCTTCAAACAAAGGACCTATATCTACAACATATGAAGAACTTTTAAAAATCAGATCCCCCCAAATTTAAAGACCCAATCTATAATCCATAAATGGCCATCTGAAATGAATAGACACTTCTCAGAAGAAGTACAAATGACAAATAAATACATTAAAAATGTTCATCATCACTGACCATTTGAGAGATGCTAATTAAAACAACACAGAAATTCCATCTCACCCCAGAAAGAATGGCTATTATCAAGAAGTCAACCAATAACAAATGCTGGAGGGGCTGTGGGGAAAAAGGAACCATTCTCCACTGTTGGTGGGAGTGTACACTGGTCCAATCACTGTGGAAATCAGTATGGCAAGTCCTCAAAAAACTCAAAATTTGACCCTGCTATTCCCCTTCTTAGCATCTTCCCAAAAGATTTAAAAGCATCATACTATAGTGAGATATGTACACTGTTTATAGCAGCAAAAATTGTAATAGCTAAATCTTGGAAACAACCCAAATGCTCATCAACTGATGAATGGATAAAAAAGATGTGGTTTTTTTAATACAGTGGAGTACTATTCAGCCATAAAGAAGGATAAACTTGAGACATGGGTAGCTAAATGGATGGACCTTGAAACCATACTCTTAAGTGAAATAAATTGAACATTTATGTGTAAATATCACACTGTCTTTCTGCTGTGAGAAACTTAAAGTGTAAATAAGAACCAAAATATATAATAGATATTGTGAAATAGGAAGTAATTGCTCAAAGGGAAAGGGGAGTTGAGATGTGGAAAGGAAAGGAAAAAATGAGAAAAAAAAAGGATACAGTGCAAACAAAGCTTTGTGAATAAGAAGAGGAAGAGAGGTTGAAGGGAGGGGAAAGGAAGAGGAAAAAAAGAAGAACTAAGACATATCATGTACAGGTACAAATTCCCATGATGAATGTAATCCTTCTGTATATCTAATTGTACCAAACTTAATTATAAAAAATTCATCATTGTGTTTTGTGTGTGTGCTTTATTTGCATAAAATATCATAACCATGGTTCCAAAGAAAGTTAGTGATATGAGCAGTAAAACTAAGAGGAAAACTGAGACCCATGATAGGGCTAAAGAAAGAAATCATTGTGAAATTTGTTAAAAGTCCTGGAAAACTGCATTTATACGTGTAATGTTTGGGCCTCAGAACCAATTATTTGGTTTTCCATTATTTCTTATGGGAAAAATATGTTCAATTCTCAAACTTTTTGGTGTTTGAACAAGAATATGGATGAACTGAGTTAAACAACCAAGGTATTACTGTGTTACAATAAGGCCCCAGGAAAACAGAAATGTATGCGCATATGTCAAAATCAGTTGTCTGTATTCAGTATTGAGATAGTCACTCCAGTAACCCACAATTGTTTAGACTTTAGGTCAAATGGGACCTCTAATCCTAGTTTTTTGAGGACTCTCCACACTGATTTCCACAGTGATTGCACTAGTCTACGCTCCCACCAACAGTGCAGAAGTGTTCCTTTTTCCCCACAGCTCCTCCAGCATTTGTTATTGGTTGACTTCTTGATAATAGCCATTCTTTCTGGGGTGAGATGGAATTTCTGTGTTGTTTTAATTAGCATCTCTCAAACAATCAGTGATGTTGAACATTTTTAATGTATTTATTTGTCATTTGTACTTTTTCTGAGAAGTGGCTATTCATTTCAGATGGCCATTTATAGACATCTACTAGTAAATTAGAGAGAAAGGAACACAAGTACACTGTCCAGTATGCTATCTGGACAAAACTTAACATCAGATTGTTGTGGGAGGAAGGAATTTGAGGGGAGATACAGGAACAACTCCCCAAACATCTCATGTATGTTTCCTGCCATGAGCAAACACAAAGGACACAAAAGTTTGGGAGGGAAAGATAATAAGGGCACTTGGTCATGTTGAATTTAAGGCACCTGTGAGACTACGTCTTACTTCTAATACCGTCGGATGTGTAGAACTACACAATCATGAGTCAGGACTTGCTTGGACATAACGGTCTGGGAACTGGAAACAAGTGCTTGTTGCCCCACCTAATATCGATAAGATGATGGTCCACATCAAGAAGCAGATAATGAGAGAGGAAGAAAGCACTAAAAGAAGCTAGACAATGAACCGGCCCGTTAGAGGCAGCTGTATGAATAAATGCATATGTGTATACACAAGTACAATACACTCAGGATGATCTATACCAGTGGGGGGAAACTGTAAAGCACATAATAAGAAATACCAATAGAAAAATCATATATTCATCTTAGCGGAGGCAAGGCGGAGAGAAGGCATACAAAAGATTTACTTCTGTTTACCAGAACTTAGTTTGTTCTCCCAGAAGCCACATTAACTTGGACAGAGGCAAAAAATGGCTTGGAGAGTGGTAGTCACCGCTATTGCCTGTTCAGTATTCACCCCCTCACACTGCCTGTTTACTAATGGAAGCTTAATTTTTCTCAGGGTGGTGATGTAGTCTCAGCCAAAAACGCCATTTTTCAACCCCTTTCACACTTGTCACAGCCATTTGACATAATTCTGTCCAATGTAATAAAATGAAATCAATGGCTCGCACTTCAGGGACAGTTCTCAAAAAGGTACATGGAACTGGCTGAGAGGATCCTTTATCCTTAACTTTTATCCTGCCCCAACAGAAGGCTGGAGGAGGAGCGTGAGTGTTATGATCCAAGACCCTAAGATCATGACAATTACTGAATCCAAATATAGAAAGGTCCAAGGGGTTCCCAGAAGTCCCTGTATCAGCCCTAGACTTCCTTACCTCCAGACATAACTCATTACATGAGGCCTGGTGGATTTCCAGCAAAAAAGCCCTATTTGAAAATCATCTCAGGTTAAAAACTCCCTCTAGAAAACCTGCAAAGTTAATGGAATATCCAGGGAAAAAATGGAGGCTTGATTCCCACCTAGATGCAATTGGGAACCTCTCATTCCTACAGCAAGAGCCACCTGCTTCAGCCCTTAACGAAACAAAATGAGAGAAAGCGGATTAACTGACCGTGCACCAGATCTCCCAGTTCTAGCATCCTCTGCTATGTTCTCCTTTTGCTTTTCATCTTTTCCTTCATCCTTCACCTAATAAAAGAATAAAATGAACAATAAAGTGTGAATACCATTATTCATTAACCTTCAGCACCTCTCATTGTCCACCCAATTAAGCACATGTGGGATAATTTATGGAACTATTAATCTGTATTTTGTACTGCCAGTGCTTCCCTCCCCTACTCCAAGTAAGGAGTCAGCCTAATTGCTGCCAGGGGAGTGTGAGGCAGAAGCTTGAAGCACAGTTCCTATGCCCTGCCTGGTGGCTGGTCTTTGAATTCCTGCAGTGGGTTATGTGGGGGCGGAGAGGTAGCAGAGAAGCAGATGTGGTGAAGGACAGAGACCTCCCTACACTAGGAAGGTGTGGCGGTTTCCACAAACATCAGGAAGCACTGTCCTGCCTCTGCCATTACCTAGGGAGAGGACAAGGCCTCTAAGGGGTGTGATGTGCGGTGAATGGAGGGAGGCCATGCCCCTGCCAACAGGGCTCCCATTGTGAAGAAAGACACCTACAGGCCAAAAATAACCAGAAGCGAAGTCACTGCCACTCAAGCATCTCTAACAGTTTTGACAGTAAGATCACCATCATGAGCCAAAAATTAGGGGCAGTGCTTGTGTTTTTCAAGGCATTAGTATCATCTACTGCATACTGAGGGAGAGACAGCCCCGTATCACAAGCACGGTAAGCAGACGAAGGAGAGGAGTATCTCACATAACCTTAGTGGAGTCTACTGGTGTGCAGGGCCTCAACACCAGTTTCCTCCATCTGGTGCTTGGGACATTTGGCTTTTCTCTTCCTGCCTGTACCCTACACATCACGCTACCCTGTCTCTGTTCTTTCTTGGAATTTTCGGTCCTGTTGCAAATAAGCATTCACTCATTCAACTGAGCATGCCCATCTTTCATATTCTCAGATACTTTCTCTTCATTAGCCTTCCTGATCTCTCTGATAAGCCATAATGTCCTCAATCTTCTCCATCTTCAAATGTTGCATTTCTCTTAGGATATTTACTCTTCAGACTCTGTCTTGCAATCCCCTATCTGCTTCCCTACTTTGTATACATTTCTAAAAGGTCACCAAATACTCACTTTGCAGCCGAAGACCATGACTGTTTGCTTCCCAAGTACCTAGCATAGTACATACGCAGTGATAAAAACCACAGTATTTAAATTAAAAATGTGTTGCAGTAAAAGACACATTGTCATTAATCTTCCTCAAAATACTCAACATACTTCCCCTCATTCCAAATCATTTTTGGCAGTGTGTCCTTTACTGTAATAAGTATTTTTTTCAATTTAAACATTCCCTGTATCTTTTAATCACCCTTTGTACATGTCCTCATTTATCTAGCAAGTATTTTGTGAGCATCTACTGTGTCCCAAATCCCAGCACAGGAAATGAACAGCACATGGACCCTGTCTGCCATGGTTTAAGAATGAAGTATCCCCCTAAAGACTTATGTATTGAGGGCTTGATCCTCGATGCGGCAGTGTTCAGAGATGTGGTCCAGAGAAGTCACTAGAGTGTGACGGCAGTGTGTTGGTTTGGGGTTTTTTGCAAGAGGAACAATATAATACAGGACACATATTTTATAAGATTATTTATAATAGTCACCAAAAAAATCATATATAAGAGAGTACAGGCAATCTGTCCACACATTATAGACCAAGAATCCAGCTGAGGGTCTAGAGCCTACAAGCCTACTGTCTCCTACAGGCCTGTTTCACGGATCTATGCTAGGAAGGCCCAAAGGTCAGTGGTGGAATATAGAAAGTCTGTGCCAGTGGGATGAAGGATCTATGCTAGCAGGCTGAGGGACATACACTGGAGCCAGGAAGCAATGCTCAAAGTAAAAATCAGAGCTCCTCCAAAAAAGTACCACAGCTATCCTCAGCAACAATGAAGTCCCAAGCTCCTCTGATGATCAGGATAACCAAGGTCCCATCAGAAAAGCTAATGCAACAACTTCTCAAGGAGACTGAGCAGTGCACCATTTTCCCCTCTGGAGCCAGGAAGTGATGCTCAAAGTGAGGACCAGAGCTCCCCCAAAATGAACTGAAGCCATTCTCAGCGCCAGCAAGGTCCCGAACTCCTGGAAGGATGAAAACAGCTGAGTTCATCAGGAAAGCCAGCATGAGGAGCTCCTCTAAAAAAACCCAACACCTCCTTACAGCTTCTAGCAGTTCCCAACAGCCTTTTCTCTTCTCCAGTTCTGCCTCTCATGCTGCTGGCAACAATCCCCAGGTGGGCCTCCCACACCCAGCACCACACTTATTCAGTTCAGCTGGGTGTTATAAGTTGACCACCAGATGTCCATCCACCACAGGCACCAACCTCATCAAGAGGTTAATCCATTGATTGTTCAGGGAGGAGTGAGCTATTAGGGGGTAGCACCCAACTGGAAGAAGCATGGCACTAGGATCCTGCGTGTAAAGGGTGTATATCGTCCCTGGCCTCTTCTTTAACTCTTTGCCTCTCACTCAGCCTCCTGTCTACCATGAAGGGAGCAGCTTTCTTCTGCCACGCTTCTCTGCTGTGATCTTCTGTGTTAGCAGGTCCAGAAATAATGGAGCCATTACCTATGGACTGAACTCTCCAAAACTGTGAGCCCAAATAAACCTCTCTTTCTTTAGGTTGGTTTTATCAGCTGTTTTGTTGCAGTGGCAGAATGCTAACTAACATGCGGTCCTTGAGGTTTTAGAAGTCTGTGTGTTATACTCAAGGCAAACTGACTTGTAAACAGTAAATTCTCAGTGAGTGTTTATCCATATTAATTGTTTTTTATTTGGAAGCACCATTCAGCTACTAATAGGAAAGTTAAGCAAAATGGAGAAGATAATTATGTTGGGTAGAGAGTGTCTGGATGCTACAGAATATGCTCTCTAGACTGGAGTGGAACTCTTACACTTAGCAGGCATAATATAATAACAAGAAAAGCTTAAAAATGTGGTTTAATCATTTTCATTTTTAAAAGAGATAATATAGCTTTCATTTTCAAAGCAAACGTGCAAATAAAAATATTATTGCAAATTACTTAAAATCCATGAAAAAGTCTGAATGGAAGGAAAAAGCTACTTTTGCTTCCCAGAGCTTCACTGCTGCTTGGAATTTGCTGTTATGTAGAATAAGACCCCATCACACGTTTTGGACAGATCAAGAAACATTTGCTGGAGACTCCGCACAGGCCACAGTTAGGACAGGATCCCTGATCTCCCTTCCCACGCTTCTCAGGCTCTTTTTTCTTCGCAATCCCCCATTCTACAGATTTCACTAGCATTTGGGGGAAAGCTTCCTGTTTTCATTCTCCAAGTAGTTACACATTTAATATCACAGTGGCTAGTGAAAAATGGAGCTGGAACCAAGAGGCCTCAGTTCATTTGGCCATTTATTCATTCAACAGATATTTCTGAGCCTTTGCAATGTGTCGGGCATTGATCTAAGCCCAGAAAACAGTCATGATAAAAAGACAGTGAGCTCTCTACCCACAAGAAGCTTACATTTTTGTGACGGCATAGAATCCGCAAGTACACAGATTATCGAGAAGAGCCTAGATAGATGCTATGAAAGAAAGACATGGAGTGATGTGATGATGTCATTGTAGAGGAGTACTTAGAGTGCGGTTGTGATATCCACGCAATCTGACAGATAACTGGGAAGGTGATAGATTCCAAGGAAGAGCGTTTCTGACATCACACCGTTGATACGTCCAGAGCGCACAAAGGAGGTCAGCGTGGCAAGAATGGAGAGCCAAGAGGAAGCACTCTAGTTAGGCCAGGAGAGATGGATTAGCTCATGAGGACCTGGTAGCCACCCTAAGTTTAAATTTTTATCTAAGAGTTTAGAATGTACTTGATATCCTTTAAGTAGACGTATAAAACTATTTCACTTTAAAAACATCAATATGACTACTTGGTGGAGAGTGGAATTAGAAAGAGCAGTTAGGAGACTACGACGCATATTCAAGAGAGACAAGGGGGAAATTTGATTCTTTGGAGCTGGAGCTTTTTAGGACTTCCAGATGGACTGCACGTGGGTCACTCAGACGGCCGTGGACATTGGCTGGAAGACTTGGGCGGACGGCAGTGCTCTTCACGGACATGGGAAAGCACTCGGAATGTGGCTGGCCCAGTCCTGGCAATTTCGTTTCTTTAACTGTGAAATGAAGGTGTTGAAAGAAATGGGATTAGACAGCCCCGGTCACTTCCTCAGCACCAAAATATCACAGTTCCACTGAATTTTAGGATACAAGTATGTTTGGCGTTTTCAGTGGTGGTGGAGGGGCTTTCCGTTATGAGAAAAAACAAACTCTGGAATGCAGACTTGGACTCAAATCAAAGCCCCAGGACAGCAAATTGACCTTACGTGCCTCAGCGTCCTCATCTGCAAAGTGGAGCCATGAAGGAGACCGACCCCCACCTGGGGGCAGAGAGGGCCACGCAGTGTGAGTTTGCAGTGTGGCCCCGGGAATAGAGCGGTGCTCAGCTGATCACGCTTCCTCCTTTGGGACAGATTAAATTCGGCTTCTCCTCTTCTACTTCGCTTTGTCGGTCTCTGGCCTCGGTGACTTCGCTGTCTGTGAGAAACAACGAACCCCAAGACCGAGGAGGTCGGAGTCCCCCTACCCCCGGGCCCTCCTCGCTGTCCTGGGGCGCCGGCCTCCCGGCGGGGCTCTGCAGACCGAGGGCCTCGGGAAGGCCCG
>NW_004955415.1:251630-258916 GCF_000276665.1 Chinchilla lanigera | reverse complement strand
CCGGGGCTGGAGGGCGGCGCGGCCCCGCCCGGGAGGCTGCCCCGAATGCTCTGCGAATCCCACGCGGACTGTTTCTGTAGCCTCCCCAGCACCCTTGAATTTTTAAGGCAGAGAAAGAAACAATCAAATGTGAAAGCTGTGGGGCTTTGAGATGAGAAATAGATATTTTAGTTTTGTTTTGAAGTCACTTTTCTAAAGAATTGCTCTCAGAAAGTTAGTAGGAGTCAAGATGCTCCGTTGTGTATTTTATAGTTTTCTACCCACTCCAGTCGATTTTTGTTAATGCAACACACAAACTTTATTTAACAAAAGTAACAGTACCATCTGAGACCTGCTGTAGTAGAATAGATCTTAGAATAGACATTTTGGTTCCCTTTTGAATTTATCGATGGCCCAGATCAAGCCCCCTGTTCCAGGATCTACCTTGGTAAAAATTTCACCGTAGCTTCCATCGTTTTCCCAAATGTTATATGAAGTTGATGAGGCAACCTACTGTCGGGTTGTATTTATAGAGAAACTAAAACCGAATTTCTGTAAATGTCAAAATCTAAGTGTCTTTGGGACTCTTCTTGAAATTACCTGTAAGAGTCTATTTATTTTTCTTTTTATTAGGACGCTGTTTTACTTAAAAAACCAAACTAACAAAAACTAACCAGCTTGAATGCAGACAGTTAGTGGTATTATGAGCCTTGTGATTTCACACAGGTAGTGATCCTACTTCTTTATCTTGCAGAAATGTTTCCTCTAAAGACACCAAGTTGTGTGACTGCTTGCTGACCTTGGATGTGCACAGTGTACCCTAAGATGTAGATTTCAGGATGGCACGTGGGGCACACATGTTCGTGTCTCCCTCACCTTGTCATGCGGCATTTACAGTGAGGAAATAAAGCAGGAGTGAGGGCAAAACTCTACTGTGACTACAGGGAAGGAAGGCCATCAGTGAGGAGTGTATTTTGATGAATTTCTTGGAAACAAAAAGAAGACAGAACCACGTTATTGTAAATGCCAGAGCAAAGAAAGCAGAAGCCTAGAAGACAATTTGGAAGAAGGGAGTAGCACGGGGGGAGCCTTCTCTATGGCAGAGTCCCTGGGAGACCCTACATTTGTGTAGATAACAAGAAAACACAGTAGGGTATAAAGCAATAGCTGGGATAATTGAGTAAAGGACTATTTGTGAGCTACCTGCTGCAGGTAGTCCCTCCCACTGCATTCCTGTCCCCTTATATCAAAGCAATTAGGAGGCTGGAATTTGAGCTGCCTCCCTCTGCCACACCCACATACCCTAAAGGAAAGCATGTCACCCCCGCAGGGCTCACAGGCCTCTCAGCCTTGTTGGTCAGCAAAGGCTTACAAGCAAACACAGGAGCAGGGAAAACCTAGGACAGTGCTAAGTCGTTGGATCACTACAAACAGGAAGTCCACAGTCAAGATGAGAGATTAAAGAAGAACCCAGGGAGCTTTGGGGGTCGATGAACCTATTTTCAATCTTGGTAATGGTGGAAGTAACATGCCTGTTTACATTTAGCAAAAATCATCAAACCGAACATCTTAAAAGGATATATTTTACTGTCTGTGAAGCATGCCTCAATAAACCTGAACTTCAGAAAAGAAACACAAACCATGAAAGGAAAAAAGGCTAACGTCTTTCGCATCCAACTTGGTTAGCAGCAGTTCTGAAGAGTGTGCTTCTCTGACAGCAGGGAGTAGTGACAAACGGCCTGGTGCTGCTTCAGCAAAGCGTTCTGCTGATTGACTCAGGAGCCAGCGGGTTCTTGGTCCCAACACAGACCAAGAACACAGCAGGTCTAGGCATCCCAAAGGACCTATGATATGCCTACCTAGGAAGATATCCCTTCTGTCCCTAGGACAGACATCTGAAGGTGTCTTCCATCATCCTAGGATGTCTAGATAGGTGCTCAGTAAATGGGAACTAAATGTCATGAAAGCAAAAGTAAAACAAAAGAGGCTTCTTTTAAAAAGGAATAACCAGAAAATAAAGTATTAGCAAAAATTAAAAGTGTGACTGCTAAAATTTTTTTACCTATAACGGGATGAAAAATAAAATCAAGGAAACCTATCGAAATAATAAGCAAAAAGAAAGAAAAATATGAGAGAAAAGTTAAAATCATAAAGAATCAATAGAAGTCCTACCTAAAAGAAGTGTCAGGAGAGAACTGGAAAAAAAAGGGGAAAAAACCAGGAGAAAATCATTTAAAGAATAGTTGGATAATGGGTATATAAAAAGAATGAAATATTAACATATCCATGCTACAGCATGGTTGAAGCTTAAAAGTTTTAGGCTAAGAAAGAAACTAGACACAAAGGCCACATGTTCTGTAATTCCATTTATATGAAGTTCCCAGGATAAACAAAGCCATTGACACAGAAAGACTAGAGTTGGCCAGGGGGATGGGGAAAGGGAAAATGGAGAATTAGTGCCTGTTAATGGGTGTGGGGCCTACTTTGGGGGTGATAAAAATGTTCTAAAACTAGATATTGATGATGGTTGCACAACTGTGTGAATATACAAAAGCCAGTTCACTGTATGCTTCAGAAGGTGGAATTTTAGGTCGTATGAAGTAAACATTAATTTTTTAAAAGAATGAATAGGAGAAAATTTCCAGGCATGTAAAAATAATAATATTGCTTTAAGACTGAGTATTAAGCAGAGTACAGTATATAAATCCCCACTCCCAATTCCATTCTTATGGATTTAAACACTAAACAAAGAAAGTTGAAAAGCTCAAGGAAAAAAGACAGAAAAATTTGATATAAAACTCCTCATACTGCTAGAAGATAGAACAATGTCTTTCCACAGTTCTGTGTTAATATTTTATAGACCAAATTACAATAGAAAGTGAGACACCTAAGAAATTGCAACAACACCCTCAGTGTGCAATTAGTGAGGGACATGTTCCCGAACCTCCAGTGGATGTCTGAAACTGCAGACAGTGCCAAAACTTATATAGGGCTTTTCCCTTTATATACATACTTAGGATAAAATTTAATATATCAATTAGGGACAGGGGCTGGGGATTTAGCTCAGCAGCACAGTGCCTGCCTGGCAAGCACGAGGTCATGCGTTCAATTCCCGGTACTGAAAAAAAAACAAAATAAAATAAAATAAATTAGGGACAGTAAAAGATTAAGAATAACATAATAAAATAGAACAATTATAATAACTGTAGTAGAAGCAGTACTTTTGTCTTTTCATTTAAAAGAAGCACTTTACAGATTCTCTTTGGCATATCTGAATTGCAAGCATTATTACTCTTGTGCTTTGGGGCCATTATTAACTAAAATAAGGGTTACCTTGAACATAAGCACTGTGATACTTCAATAATTCATCTGCCAAAATGGCTACTAAAATATGAATGGGCAGGTAGAGAATATAGCATGGATACACCGGGCATGGGGATGAGTCACATCCTGGGGGAAGTGGCATAAGACAACACAGGATTTTATCATGCTACTCAGAATAGCATTCAATTTAAAACGTATGAGTTGTTTATTTTGAGGATTTTCCATTAATACTGTCAGACCACAGTTGACTGTGGCTAAGACAGACTGCTGTAACATGGTCTAAGAAAGAGCTTTGCATTCAGCAAACAGCATGGTTAAGAAGCTGATGGTTTAGGCCAGTGATGGCAAGCCTTTTAGAACTTTCAATGATACAAACAGCCCGCTGCAGCATGCGTGCCATAGGTTTGCCATCAGTGTAGGCATTAAAATGAAAAACACTTTACTCTCAACAAGAAAAATGGAAAACAACTACTTAGGATAAATTAATGGCTTAATGGCAACATTGAGGCGCTGTCTGTCTTTCCTCCCTGTCACCTAAGCACAGGCAGTGATCTCACTCACGATCCAGCATGGCTGCTGGCTCCAAGTATGTTTTTGCACAACAGTGTACAGCATCAGGAAAGAAATTAGTAGAGATGAAAAGACTAACATGATCTCCTTTATTTCTTTTGCCTTCAATCTATCCAGATATCCCCCTTTTCTTATAGTGCATGGGCTAGAATTAAATCACCTATTTTCCCCTAAACCAATCCAAAAGGAAGAGAATTTCAGTCACGAAAATTAGTGCACACCAATCCCATCACCTGGGGTGAGGCCCATTTCTCCCTGAACTAGGTCTGTGTTTCTTGATAAGGAAAAGAGCAGGCAATAATATGTCACCAAGCTGACCAACCAACTGACTAACCACCTACCACCCCTCGTAAGTCTGCCCATCTCTCTGTCAAGTTCACAAAACCCACATTCTCTCACAACAAAAGGCTCTACAGTCCTGAGGCTTCAGTCCTATGTTAATTTAATGTGTATTAATCTTTTGAGATAAAACCATTAGTCATGTGTTGGCATCTGCAAATTAACACTGGCTTCTGGGGAGAAACTCTTGAGAAAAGAAAAAAAACACCACTGCATTTTTCAAAGGTTCAACATCAAAAATTTATCAAGTGTAAAAACCCAGTCTGTTTGATACTGTTAAAATGATTAATATTACAAATAGCTTCTAGACATAAGGCACATCTGACAACCTGAAGAATTGGAAGAGGAAGCAAGCATTTTCCTTTCTGAATTAAGAAAAGTTAGTTCCACCATTTGCATTTTCCTCCCTCATATCCTCTTAATGTCTCTGGCGTATTTTTTTATTCAAAGTCTTTCCCGAGGATTCTATTTATCAGACAGATATCGGGTTGCTTTTCAGCAACCCTATCATGGTTGATTTACTAGTATATCCCTTAGACTCTCTGTGAAATCTATATGACTAAGCCCATAGTGCCTCATAATTCCCACCTATTTTAAGTGAAGAACTTATTGCATAGATAGGATCTGACATATGAGTGTTGCTCACCAGTTCACTGTCAGAGCAGGTGTGAATAATTAGCACCAGTAGCTCTTCTTTCTAAATATTAATACCTTATATCATAAATGTCAAGCATAGTGCAAGGATGCAACTGGAAAATCTCTGCAGGGAAAGGAGCCCATAAATCATGGAAGTTTCACTCTATTTTCCCTCCATTTTACTATCAGAAAGTAAACTCAGGGTGGTGAGATTTAAAATCTTTCTCTCCTCTAATGTATTACTTAGCACCAGGTCTTTTCTGAGGCTGCACAGTGAGGAGAGGAGAGGTAATGATATATTCAGGGGTAAGGGGCCAGCAGAACATCGCCGCAGCTCTTCTGGACAGTGTGTACCCTCTACCCACGACACTGCTGTGCGTGTCTGAGATGTGGAGGGAGGTGTTTCCATCTAAAATATCTCAGCTTCTGCCCAACCCAGTGAAGAAAACAGCCTCTTTTATGGTGAGAGAATAAGTACAGTATGAGAATGAATGTTATAATGTAATGTTCATAAATTTTAATGAATTTACCGAGGACACCAAGCCATAAATAAACACCCTATCCAAACTGGGAACTCGTTCTATATGCAGTCAGTAAGGCCACATCTAAGCTCTTCCAATTGCAATAATAGGATCTCTAATTTAGAGAGTTATGAAGAAGTCCTCACTTCCTGAAAAATAACTATCTCTGGCGATCTTTGGCTATTAGAAGTCTCCTATTATTTTCAGCTGAGCTGAGCCTTTCTGAAACTCCTGTCAGTTCATCCTACCTTTCCCCCTGGGGTCCTGCAGGGTAATTCTACCATCTTTTTCTTCAAATCATTTGTGTATTTGAAAAGTGCTATTTCAAGCCTCTTGTACTGAAGCTGACCAGCCCCAGGCTCTTTCATCATTCCTCATGTGACAAAGTTTCAATCCCTCCTCTGCATAAAACACAGACTGTCTGTCTCTCATATAGCAAGATCACCCAAACAAGTAAAATACAATCACTACAACAAAAATAAAGATACTTCTTATTTCTGGAGTACTTACTACATGCTAAACACTCCATTATGCATTTTAAATTGGTTTTATTTCATTCTTACAAAACCATGTGAATTTTTATGCTCCAAATTTACAGGTGAAAACTGAAACTCAAAGACGTAAGTCACTACCCTCAGGCTCACGTGACTATTTGGAGCACAGTCAGGACTGATTAGGGTCAAAACTTTTAGGCCCCATGTCATCTTCTAACCCAACCCAGAAATATCCCTTTCCTACTGCTGTGAATATGGGCAAGAACGAAATTTTCTATTTCTGTTGGCTCAGAGCTGTTCCAAAATCTCAGACCCAAGCTTTTCTCTTGCTTCTTAGATTCTTACGTCCAGATGCTCTCTGAACATCAACCACTTAGACCACACCGATTGCCTCAAATGCAACGTGTCTGAAGGTGAACACACTACCTCCTCTCACAAGCATGCTTCCCAAAAATCGGTAAGTGGATTCTCTACTCACTCAGTTGTTTCACTACAAAAAGCCTGAGAGTCACCCATGAATCCTCTACCTGCCCCACACCCAGGTCATCACCGACTCTTGGATTTCTCTTCTGTGTACTGTTTTTATCTCCGCTCTCTCCTTTCCATCTGCACTGTCCCCGGTGGAGGTCATAGGAATCTCTCATCTGAATGACTACAACAACCAGGTCACTGCTACCAGGTCACCAGGCGTGACTTCTGCCCTCCTCCTTGCACCACTCCTAGAGTGAAACTGAGGGGACCTTCAAAGAGAAAGACCTGATGAAGTCACTTCCTGGTCCAAATATTTTCATGGTTTCCCATCCCACATAAATAGCTCTTTAAGTGAATTGCAAAACCCTTTGACGCCTACCCTAGTCCTACCTCTCTAATTTCCTCCTGCATTATTCCCCTACGCCCTTTATACCACAGATTTAATGACACTCCTCCCCTTCCTACACATGCTGTTCCCTCTTGCAGAAGCATTCCTTCTTCTCCGGTTGTCTGGTAAGCTTCTACTTGCCCTTCAAATTTCAACCTTGACATCCGTTGCCTAACGTGAGCTTCCCTGAAATGAATACATTTTTATTCTACTTTACATGTATCATCCTTTGTTACTCTTATTTGTTTCCATAAGAAAATGAATTATTTTATCTTGTTCATCATTAAATCCTCAACACTGAACAAAAAAAGTGTTGGAAAATATTTGTTGAACAAATAAATGAAGGAACGGGCCTGGGGATTTAGCTCAGTGGCACAGTGCCTGCCTGGCAAGTGCAAGGTCATGAGTTCAATTCCCAGTACTGGAAAAAACAACAACAACAACAACAACAACAAAAGAGTATTGTCCAAAAGAACGAAGGAATGAAATAATATGAGTTTAAAAAGGCTACTCAATCATGATAAACCTAAGTGTGTTTCCTTAAGATTATATTTGTTTTTTTTT
>NW_004955415.1:235517-251530 GCF_000276665.1 Chinchilla lanigera | reverse complement strand
CTAAATCCCCAGCCCCCTAAGATTATATTTGTGAGCTTGGTATTTTGGATTCCAGAGAGGATATCGCATTTATCCCCTACTAACCTTCATGTCATTAGGTTCAGTTCATCATTTGCTGCTGAGATGTTTTGGGATCCTGATTCTCTAACATATTTTCTACATATGAGCTATCACTCCCGACTTAGTGTTATCTGAACACTTGATTAGCATATCTTCTATACCTCATTACATAAGGACAGAGGCCAGTGACACCCATTATGTACCTACCTCCACTAGTCAGCACACATTGGACATGCTAATTCAATCAAACTCAAATATGCTACATTTTTTCTCACCCTCAGGAATATCATAGGTAGGGCCAGGAATATAGCTCAGTGGGATAAGCACCCACCTGGCAAGTACAAGGTCCTGAGTTCGATTCCTGGTACAAAAAAAAAAAAAGAATACCATAGGTAAACTTGTCAAGAAACTTCAAGATGATGAAGCCCAATCACTAATTCTTTATTCCCGTGATTCTCTCTCTTATTTATTTATTTATTGGTGTATATAACATTGGCAGATAATATTATTCAGATAATATCTCCTGTGGAGCATACTCAAGTTTTTATGAAATGCCCAGAACAACTAAAACTCTCCTTCCTTCTCTCCCATCAAAGAAATCGCATTGGAAAGCAAATGGTGACTGAGGTACAGTGACAGATGTGGCAAGAGTTCTTGTGTGGAGGTGATACTCAGGTTTGTGCTGGACAGCTGGACAGCCACCCAGAGGTCACTCTCACGTGAACAGCACAGACACAGCCTGCACAGACGCAGTCAGCTTCCTCTGCCCTCCCAGAAGAACACAATATCTGAGCTCCTTCCCTCTGTTCTTGCCTCTGCGCTCTTCTCACATGCAGTTTATTTTTCCTGGCTCAGTTTCCTGGTGTTCTGCAAACATACTGAGATGAAAAGAGCAAAGTGATTAAACTGATTCAATCAAATCAATAGGAACTAGACAATCCAAGGACCTTTTACCTGGAGAACTAATATTCTGCCAAAACAACTGCACTATGAAATGCTAATCAGCTCCACAAAGCACCACCCCACTGTCCTAGTTGGCAGCCTCGGAAGCCCTTAGAACTGCATGAGCTGATTAATGCTGGCATGGACTATGCCCATGAACAAAGCAGAGATCGATGCAACAAGCAACACCCATAGCACCACAGGGTGGATTCAGGAAGCATCAGAGAAAGTGAGGCAGGAGGAAGTATGTGTTTGTCTTGTAGTGAGAACACTTCAGCTCCTAGTGCTAGACACTGACAATCAGGTCAGTAGGAAACAATGGTGGAGAGGAAGTCAGAGAAAAACAGCTAACGCAGAGCTCCCTATGTCAGGGAAGGGAGAGAAAGTAAATGTGAGAGTGGAACGCAGAATCCTCAAACTTGTGACCCAGGGAACAGGAAAATTAGCCAGTTGTGCTAGACAGTGCTAGTTACCACCTCCAATCTATCCTCCACCACCACCCCCCCGCTTCCTTGTAAAATAACCCTGAATTTATTTTAAGTGGAATACGTTGTTATCCAGCTAAAGGATGACATTCCGTAGCTTCCCTTTCAGGGAGCCTAGGATATGACTAGTTTTGGTCAATGAGCTAAATGAAGAGATACTTTGTACTAAGCCCCGGAAGTTGTTTTGTAAGGGAGAGAGCATAGTTCCTCTCTCACTTTCCTTCATCCAGCTGCTTAAAATGACAATGTAATGGCTAGATTTAAGCATCTATCCTGGACCATGAAGTTGCCTTGAGGATAGAAACCACACCAAGAATACAACAAAACAGACACAGTTTCTTGGTATTACTGCTGCCACCCTGGTCTAGATTGCCTTTTATCTAGGTTTCTTTCAGGTGAGAGAGATATAGGCTATCTTGCTTAAAATATTATTTTTCAGGGCATTATAATGTGTAGCCAAATCTCCAAATCACACTGATCCTCCTTTTAAATGTTCACAAAGATTCAGTCTTAGCCCCACTCTTTGGCTTCCCAGGCTTATGAAAGGGGAACCAGGCCAACTACCTCAGGAATCATTCTTACAAGGTGACCAAAAGGTCAACTTTCACTCTTTTTTCCAAGTGAGATACTACATAGACTTTTGGGAGATTTCTGGTCTTCAAAGCATTATTTGTCTTTGTCTGATGCAGCCCAAGTGTGCCTCCATGTTTGGAATACTATTGTGAAAAACATTTATCTTTCAGCATCTCAAGAACCTCAAATAAATCGAAATGACCCAGAATCCAATGGAGGTGTTCATGCTGCCATGGGTCCCTCACCAGTAAGTAGTGCCTTAGGGCTATTCTTTTACAGTCATTCACTCCCACAGTGGTGCTGAAAATGGGATCCTGAACAAGGGATATGAACCTGGCTTTCTGCTGAAGTTGAAGTTTGATCATTTAACACTCAAGTGTTTGAGGACAGGGGAGAGAGAACGATCATGTGGTGCTCTATTTCTGTACATGTGAGTAAGCAGATAGTGAGGTAGGCTCCGAGCGTGGTCAAGGAGAGCCAGAGGATGCCACGTGAGCAAGGAGTCAGACCACAGTCTTGGTCCTCACTCGGGACCCTCAGCGCCACCCACTCTGTGAGCCATGCTTCTCACTTCTTCACTTATACAGTCGCTGTCTTCTGCGAGACTGCAGGGCTCGAGCTCAGGTGCGACACTCTGTAAGGTACCTCTGTGGTGGAAAGATACCGTGAGAAAGCTAGAGCTCTGTGAGAAGTCGCTATGCATCACTGTGGACGGTGGGCTGAGGCACTCCTCTGACTGCCCGCGCCTAACTGTGTGGGCGGCAGCACTGTCCGATGGCAGACCGGTAGACCAGATAGACATTCCTACCACCTCTCTGAGGGAAGGAAATACTCCGAAAGATTGCCATCCCCAAAAAATTCCCTGTGGAGAAAAAGGATTGTCCTCCCTCAGGTTGGAAAGGTAAAAGTCACATCCTCCAAATAGCTTAGTCTCTTACTAACACACTTAGCTCTGTCATTATGAATTCATCTGCAGCTTTCTAAAAAGCCTTTATGCTTTCAGTTTCTTTCCTCTTGGGATAACATGTTCTATGGTTTCATTATCCATAATTTAAAGGGGCTGCTAGTTCCACTGATTTGCTCTAAATTCACTCAGCATTTTCAAGACTGGCTAATGCAACCTTTTTAATCAGGTCAACTATCATGTGACCATATCTACCAGTCACAGGGTTATTGTTAAACTTGAACTAGAGTCACTGCCTCTCTGGCACTCACAAAACAAACTGATCTGGATTTTAGGGACTAAATGGTACCTGTTCCTCTTCATCTTCGTGCTTCTTCCCACAGTCCAGTCTTCTGAGGACTCTAGAGAGCCATTGTTTGGGGCCCTGGGCTCATCTGGATTTCCGTCCTCTCTAGAAGATGAGACCAAGGATCAACCTCTAAAGACAGTGTGGGGAAACCATGTGGTAGACTTTCAAGAAAGCAAAATAAATTGCTTGTGTCCTTCTTCAGTGTTACCCCAGCATTTCCTTGGGCATCTACCCTGCTCCCATCACAAAAGTGAAACTCTTCATTTTCAAATTAGGAAGCAATGTAATCCTTGTATGGGAGATGGCGACACACACCTATAATCCCAGCTCCCTGGGAAGTTGATGCGGGAGATCTGCAAGTTGGAGGCCAGCCTGGACAACTTAGTGACACCCTGCCTGAAAAATAAACAAGCCATCTTTAACCAAATGAAGAAAAGCAAACTTAGGAGCTGTGGACCTGTGGCTGAGTCTCTGTATTGGGTCCAGAACTGAACTGTCCCCTATGTCAACATCTATCCTTT
This sequence comes from Chinchilla lanigera, assembly GCF_000276665.1. Classification (NCBI taxonomy): domain Eukaryota; kingdom Metazoa; phylum Chordata; class Mammalia; order Rodentia; family Chinchillidae; genus Chinchilla; species Chinchilla lanigera. The sequence goes on along the minus strand of NW_004955415.1, from coordinate 247,696 downwards.
GTGAGTCTTTTCACAATGTCACTTTTCCATGAACTTGAGCTACCTTATCATTCTTCCAGGAAATGGCTGAACAAAAACAGGTAAATTTCCAAATCTTAAAACAGAGAATAGTAGACCATACAAAAGTGTTTTAAAGACTTTCTAGATATTAAAGATATCTCAACTCTTCATAGTTGAGCTTCATTCCTTTCTTATACATGTTTAAATTGGAAGTTATGAATTAATTAAAATAATTCTCCCAGGTTTCCTTGTTCTTACCTAACAACCAATAGGTTTTTCTTCAGCTGTTAGCAGTTCTCATCAGACTGACATTATGATCCGAAGTTCAGGCTACAGTCAGATTCTTGTGACTGAACTGGAAGGAATCAATATCGTTCTCCGGGAAAAACAGATTCTAAAATATAAAGCAGGTGTTGGTTGGCCATGCATTCAGTTCATTTAGTTTAACAGTGATGATAATATTCCGAGTCACTGAAAATTGTCATTTCAAGGTATTGGATCTTTACCATTACTGGATTTCTCACTCTGACCTAAAGCAGCTTTTCTCCTAGTTGATTTATAATAGTTTTCTGTTAGCACTCTTTACATATAAAACCATTTATGCCATCCTCTAATTTTATCATTTCCTAAAATATAATCAACATGAATTCAAGAGGTTGGAGAAGCTATAAAACCCAAATCCCAAGAAAATTGGAAATACAGGTGACCATTAAAGGTGATTATCTTTTGTAATTGCTGAACCATACTTGGTTGTGCTAGATGCTAAGGAGAATAGCATTTGTACAAGTTTCACCTTCTACTTTGGACCTTAAACTCAAACATATGAAAATCTTAGGACACACTGTTGTTTGATCAGCTCAAAGACTCCATAGAACACGACACAGGCTCCTCACACCTCCCACAGAGATATTTCCAACCTTCATCAGTAGGATATTTTTCTCCAGTGTATATAAAAGCTTTCTTCAACATAAAAACAATTTGTGGTTAAATTCTCTCTAAGGAAAATTTTGGAAGCAGACACCTGGCCTTTTCATCTATCACTTTCATTCCACATATAGCATCTGCAGAATAAAGTATGGCACACACTCCCATTTCTAACAATATCCTTTAAGGTAAACCTGTGGCTGATTCACAGAAGTGCCCATGTTGCATTTTCATTTTGAATAGTAATAAAACTCCTCCTGTCTGGGTCTCTTCTGAAGAAAGAGGAAGAAAGAAAAGAGAAAGGAGAAAGAAAGAAAGAAAGAAAGAAAGAAAGAAAGAAAGAAAGAAAGAAAGAAAGAAAGAAAGAAAAGAAAAAGAAAGAAAGAAAGGAAGGAAGGAAGGAAGGAAGGAAGAGGAAAGGGAAAAAATAACCCTGCAGCCCTTGATGGAGTGGGAAACAGCACATAAAGACTGCAGGCTCAGTTCTCTCTGGAGTGCTCTGCGTCCACTGGGCAAGCATCCATTCAATAAAATCCTGCTGGTTTTCAGTTTTGCTTTGTCTATTTATGAGCAGAGCCCAAGCACTCTGGGCCCACGAGATGAGTGATTAGGGAGGTGTCCAGTGGAGTGAGGCTGCCAAGCTTTGTAAATGAGTTTGTTGTTAATGCCGACGCCAGTTGCTTTCCAGATGCTTTCAAATACATGAAGGACGCTGTTTGAATGACGAGCTTTTAACCTTGCAGCTGGTCATTTATTTTTCTGAGTAGGACACGCCACTGTCTCGACTTCCAGGTGTTTGCTCACTGTAGGCAGTAAGGGCCCCTTGTCTCCTTCTTCCCACTCAGCTGCGTGTTCCTGCTCATTACCGTGCATGCCGCTGCTCTAGGAGCCCAGCAGTTGTTAATAATCACTTCTATCCCTCCTTTTGCTGTGTTATGGAGAACCACAGAATATTCAAAGTCTAGCATTTACTGAGAAAAACAACAAAACCATGTGCTTGTGTGTGTGCCTGTGTGTACATGTACGTGTGTGACTGTGAGGATATGTCTTTTAAGAGAGAAAACTTGGAATCAGGGAATTCTAAAATGCAGAGCAAACCCATTCAGCAAGATGTGCTTTCCAAAATAAAACAGTGTAAGTTAAAACCTCAGGTAAAAATTCTATTCCCCAGAAATGTGCTATATTAGTCAGCCAAACCCTAAGGGCCATACACGCCTACCTTATAGTTTACATTTCATTTGTTGCATTTATAATTTACTTAATACCCATCCCTCTTGTGAACTTTAATGAAATCAGGAATTTTAGAAAAATCCCCAGTGGTGGATACTTTCAGAATTGGGCAAAATCCTTTCATTATAGTAGGCTCTGAGTAATTGTTTCATTCTCTCGATGAGAGAAAGCCGTGATTACTAAGCCTACACTGGTGTATAATGTGGTAAATCAGCTTAATGATGTGTGAATAAAACTATATTAAGAAAAAAAGACTTGTTTTCCTGGTCTCAAAAGGAAACAAAAAAAAATTCTGGGTGCTTCGGGGAGACTGAAAAATCTATACACCACAGAGTTCTATGGTTTGTTGTTTTTCAAAGACTTAAAACAACATGAGAAAACTGAAGTATCTTGGACAAAAGATAGTCTCATGAATAACCTACTGGGAGTGAGATCTCAGCTTGGTTTTATATTTACACATTTATACCCAGAAGTTAAAAATTTTAAAAGCTCCAAAGCAATAACCTTGGTTTGAAATAGTGGATTGGGCAGATGGGAGTGAGCACTCTTTTTTCTATGTCAACATGAAAATCCCACTGTTCACTGCAGTTGTTATAACAACTGTTTTAAATAAAATGTGTACTATCCATCAAATATTGTGCTACCTAAAAATTGTACCTATTCTTATCTCTGTATAAGTGGCTTGTATGGCTAAAGAGAGTAGGTGGAATTCTATACCATGACAAAGAATGCTTAGTTAAAGGAGCTGGGGGTAAAAAGGCACTCTGGTTGCAACTTGGTCCTCACAAGTCATCACCCACCTAGGCCAAAAAATGAGGGACAGAACAGCATGCTACCACTATCAAAAAAAAAAAAAAGTGGTTCAAGCTGCTGTACACTCCATGGTAAGCCCTGGTAGCTGCAGTTAAGGGATTTGCTTTTAGGAAAATCCATATCTTGGAATTCATGAGTTCCAAACTCCTCTCTCACATAAGCTATCTGATAAGACTTTCAAATCAATTTTTAAAAATCATAATTCCTCTACATGAATAATTCAAACAATATGAAACTCTATGCAATGAAACATAAGCTGCTTTTTATCCAAAGTCCCCTCACAAACTAACCTGAATACTAGATTGTATGCATATGCAAACATACAGTTTTATTTTCTCTTTTTTCACTCAACTACTTACAGTAGTATACACATAGTTCTGCATCTAACCCTTTTTAACTAACATACCAGTATATAGAGTTGTCTTATTCTTTTGCATGATAGATGACTCCACTCCTACTTTTTGCTATTTGAGGGGTTTCAAGTGCCCTTGCAAATAATGCTGCAACATACATCCTTGCCCTTTCTTCTTATTGCCACAGCCAATTAATGCGCCCGCTTCTCTCCCATATTAATCCTCTTCAACACTGTCATCTTCCCCAGTCATCAGAGTAGTCTGTCTTCACAGAAAAATGAGTCTTGTCATACTCCTACTTTAACCCATCAACAATTTTCTCCTTGCCCACAGAATGCATCCAAATTCCTCAGCAGTTAAAACTCCTCTATTGGGTCCCCTTTGTCTTCTTAGCCTTACCTTCTACCATTCCCTCCCACATATCCAACATGCTACCCATGCTGAGACAACAGTTAAACTGTTGCTGGCTTGATCATGCTTCCGGACCTTGCATGAGTCATCTTTACTCCTTCTAGGGCCTTGTTAGATGTGTTAGTGGTGATGTTAGGACTGACCTTTAGTTCAGAACATGAACCCTCACGAAAGCCATATTTAGCTGTGTGTTTCACACTTGGCTTCCAGACCCTACAATAAGCTGGTTTGTCACTCTTTGCATGAGATGTGTGCTGCCATCTGCCTCCTGACACCTTGCCTAGATTTCTGACCCTACTTGATTGTGGCCTCTGTTCTGAGATGTCGTAAGCAAATTGCCTGGCATATAAAAAAACAGACAAAATTTCTTCCTTTAGGTCATTCTGGTTCTGGCCACAGATCCAGGCTCATTCACTGGTTATGGGGGGTTAACTGTCTGGCTCACTTTCAGTCTGACAGTATTAGGCATTTCTAGTCCCACCAGCCAGCAACTTTGGCTGAAACACCTGAAACACCTCACCTTGCCTGAAACACCTCACCTTGCCTGAAACACCTCCCTGGCATTACATTACCTAAGCTAAGCATAGTTCCTGAATTCCAAAATCAGACGATGTCCAGCTGGTGAGATGTCATTTATCTCCTCACAAAGGTAATGGCATAGGAAAAAGATACATTTGTTCATTAAGGTATATTCAGACAAATAGTGACAGAAATAGCTAATGTGGGATGTCCCTTTGTCCTCTTCCAAAATCTAATCTTATCGCGTGCCACAATATTAAACAAAGCAACCACACACTTTAAAACATGACTGTGGCTACCTGGATGCCAGTCATGCATTGTGTTCAAAGGTGCACTTGACACTGATATAAGATGCCAAGCATAAGCAGAGAGATCTTTAACCAACGCCAGTTAAAATGAACAGTGAAGTGGACTCCTCCTTCCCTCTATAAAAAGTCATGAGGAAGGTGGGAGAGAAACTCTTCTTAAAGTAGGGTCATTCATATGAGCAAACAGATGGACCATTTCTGTGTCATGATGTAAACGTGTGAAAACTCCTATTTTAAAACATCTCCTGTGGGACCAATTGTTAGATTTGTTTCCTTGCACTGTGTACAGAAGAACAGTATTAAAATACAGTACAAATATCTCTCTTAGCAGAGGTAGCAATATAATAATGCAAAGGAAAGATCATTAATGCATTTGTATTTAGAAATTACTGCCCTGTTCAAAAACATTTTAAAGTGAATTTTCAAGAAGGCAAGAAGACATAAACCCTTCAAGAAATAGATGGTTGCAAAAAATTAATTAAAGCACCATGTGAAAAAGCAGATTATGGATGAGTGTATAACATTCTTCCATTCTGGTAAATGAAAAAATATGCAAATGACTGTCTCCCCTTCCCCTTAAAAAGGCTGAACGACTAGGCTTTCCAATGTTCATAGTGCTAAAAACTAAGATGAATATGAGTGATTTTTAAAATCTTTTTACTTACATCTTTTTAAAAATTTTTGATGAATATACATTTATTTCTATAGTAAGAAAATGACCGTAAAATTTATATGTCTATCTATGCACTCTTTGGTGTGTGTCATTTTTGGCATCAGCTTTTTCCATTTCTATGTGTTTCTAAGTTCAATTAAAGCAAGCCCTCGATGGAGAAGAACACATTTAATGTGAAGGAGAATGAATAAATGGAATTTGAAAGGGAAATGGATGTATTGTACTTATACTTTATCTCCTGAGAGCTGAACCATGTGATATAAGGGAAATTTTTTCTGCTCTGAGCCAAGCGAGATTCATAGCAGGTAGGAACAGCAGAAAAGGCCTTGGGAATGCTTAGGGTACATGGGCCCACCTTGTCTTTTTCTTGGGAATTCCATGAAGTAAACACAATCGGAGAGAAATTGCCTTTCTGGGCTTTCACATTTGAGCAGAAACTTCTTGAATCACAGGAATGTCTGTACAGGTTTCATTCCTTTAAATTACTATTACATTGTATTGTGGTAAGAACACACACCAACTGCACATAAGAAATGTAAGCATTATGTACTTCAATCATTCAAAGAAAAAAAAGGAAGGGAATCAAGAGATGAGTGGAGGGTGAAGGGAAGGAAGGGAAAAGGACGAAAAAAGGGATTAAGATGTGTTATGCACATGTACCAAGTTCCCAGAATGAATATAAACATTATGTACTGCACGTGTGTGCTGATAAACTAAAATTCAAAAAGAATCCTTAATCTGAGGTTTACTCTCATAACAAGTGTTTAAATGTGCAATGATTATTGTTACAATAGGCACAATAACATACAGCCACCTCTCTACCACTTTAAGCTTTAGAAGTCCTTTATATATTAACTATTTATTAGATATATGATTTGCAAATATTTCCTTCCATTTCACAGACTATTTGGTCTGTTTATTGTTCCTTAACTATGCAGAAGGTTTTAATTTCATAAGTCCTACTTCTATATTTTTGCTTTTGTTGTCCATGCTTTTGAGGTGATATCTGTGAAATTATCACCAACACTATCTCCTATGCTTCTTCCAATGAGTTTTCCAGCTTCACATTTAAAACTTTAATCTATTTTAAGTTATTATAAGGTAAGGACTTAATTTATATATGGTATAGAGCAAGGATCTAATTACTTCTTTTGCCTGTGGATACACAGTTTTTCCAACATTGTTCATTGAAAGGACTATCCTGTCTTTATCGTGTATTCACAGCATCCTTGTCAAAGATCAGTTAACTACATGAGCATGAGCTTTTCCCCCCATTGGTCTGTATGTCTGTCTTTATGTCAGCACCATACTGCTTTGATTACAGTAGTTTTGTAATAAACTGTGAAATAAATTCTGATGCCTCCAGCATTATTTTTCTTCTCAGAATCACTTTGGCCATTTTTTGATCTTTGGTGGTTCCCTATTTTAACAATATTAAGTTTTTCAGTCTATAAACACAAACTGTCTTTCTATTATGTGTGTGTTCTTTAGTTTCTTTCATTAACATTTTATAGTTTGCAGCATATAAGTAGTTAACATACTAAAAACTACATTAGTTTATTCCTAAGTATTTCATTCTTTTTGGTGCTACTGTAGCTGAGAATGTTGTCTCATTTTCCTTTCTAGTGCCTTCATTTTAATGTATATAAATACAACTGATTTTTATATGTTGATTTTATATTTTGCAACTTTACTAAATTCATTTTATTAGTTCAAACAGTTTAACGAAGTCTTTAGGGTTTTGTAAATATATAATGTTTGGTAACAGATATATTTTTTATTTTTTCCTCTAATCTGTATAACTTTATTTATTTTGCATTCTTAATTGTTCTAGAAAGCACTTCAATTATGCTGTTAAATAAAAGGGGTGAGAGTGGGCATCCTTTCCTTACTATTTATCTTAAAGGAAAAGTTTCAGTTTTTCACCATTGTATATGATGTCAATATAGACTTTTCATATACAGTCTTCATCATACTAAAGTATTTTTCTTCCTAGTTTGTTGTGAGTTTTTATCAAGAAAGGGTGTTGAATTTTGCCAGATGCTTTTCTGCATTTATTGAAAGGTGAACGTGATTTTTATCCTTTATTCTGTTAGTGTAGTGTATCATAATTGATTTTTGCAATTTGAACCATACTTGCATCGCAGTAGTAAATCCTACTGGTTCATTTTGTATGATCCTTTTAATGTGCTGTTGGGTTAGGTTTGCTAGCATGTTGTTAAGGTTTTTAGTTTGTTTTGTTTTAATTTATGTTCTTCATGAATATTGACCTGCAGTTTCTTTTCTTATGGTGTCTTTGTTTGGTTTTGGTATCAGTGTAATGCTGGTCTCACGTGTGTGGAAGTATTCTCTCCTTGTTAATTTTTTGGAAGAGTTTGAGAAAGATTATCATTAATTCTTTAAATGTCTGATAGAATTCACTAGTGAATCTTGGCTTAGGCTTTTCCTTGTTTAGAAGTTTTCAATTGCTAATTCAATTTCCCTACTAATTATAGTGCTGTTCAAACTTTCCTCTTAATTTAGCCTTCGTAGGTTATATCTTTCTAAGAATTTACCAGTCTTCTAAGTTATCCAGATTTTTGGTGTATAATTATTCATGATGGTTTCTTATTCTTTTTATTTCTGCAACATCAGTTGTAACGTATTTTCTTTCACTTGTGATTTTAAGTATTCTTTCTTTTTTGTAGTCTACCTAAAGGTTTGTCTAATTTTTTAAAATACAAATCATTTTCACTGATTTTTAAATATTTTCTACTTCATTTGTTTCCACTCTGATCTTGGTTATTTTTTTCTTTTTGCTAACTTGGACTCCGTTTGTCTTTTTTATTTTAAGCTCCTGATGTACAAGGTTTGGTTGTTTATTTGAGATTTTCTCCTTTTTTAAAATACAGGCATTTGTCACTCAGAACCCTCTTTATAGTACTTCTTTTAGCATAAACCATAAATTTTAATATGTTGTGTTTTCATTTTCACTTGTCTCCAGGTATTTTCCAATTTCTTCTTTTTATTATTTCTCCTTGACTCAGTGAGTCTTCAAGAATGTCTCGTGTCATGTCCACTTGTTTGTGAGTTCTCCAATTTTCCTTTTGCTATTGATGTCTACTTTCATTCCATTGTGGTCAAAAAGGTACATGGCATAACTTTGATATTTTTAAAACTGGCAAAATGTATTTTATGACTTAACACATTATTTCTTCTGGAAAATACTTTGTGCATACTTAAGATGAATGTGTTTTCTGCTGCTGTTGGATCATACACTCTGTATGAGGGTTTTTTTTTTTTTTTTTCCATTTGGTCTATGGCATTGTTTGGGGCCCCTCTGTTCTTATTGATCTTCTATCAGTATATTCCATGCATTCAAGAAAGTAGGGTAACAAAGTCGACTATTACTGTATTGCTGGTTATTTCTCCCTTCACTTCTTTCAATGTTTCCTTTATGTATTTAGGTGTTTTGGTTTTATATATGTGTATCCCTTTGCCTCTTGTCTCTTGTGACTGTTTTGACTTAAAGTCTATAACCACACCTGCTGTCTTTTGGTTATTATTTTAATGGAATATTTTTTCCATCTCTTTGCTTTTAAGCTATGTGTATTCTTAAATCTAAAGTGAATTTCTTGTAGAAAACATATACAGTATTTAATTTCATTGTTTTTTCAAGCATCAGTTGATTTGGGAATTTAAACTATTTTTAAAATAATTAGTAATAAGGAAGAATTTACTATCATCATTGTGTTAATTGTCTTCTGTTAGTCTTATAGTTTTTGTGCATGTCTTGTCCTGTAGTCTTCCTTTGTATTTCATTTTTCTTTGTATTTTCTTTTGTATTGATAAGCTTGGATTCCTTCTTTTTCCTTTCTGTAGCTTCTTTGTGTGTGTGTGTGTGTGTGTGTGTGTGTGTGTGTGTGTGTGTATGGTTAGCCTGGGGCTTATATATAATTTAAAAATTTGTTTTACACTAATAACAACTCAAATTCAATTGTGTACAAAAACTCTATGCTTTAATTTCTCCTCCCCCAACACACATTTTATGTCTCTGTTGTGACATTCAGTGCTAGTGCTGTCACATTTTATATCTAGTCACATTTTATACTCTAACATGTTTCATTTACAGTTATTTTTAATACTTTGATCTTTTAACTGTTTTTTTTTTACTCCCCTCCCCCCCCCCAATTACTGGGAATCAAACTCACGACCTTCCGTTTGCCAGGCAGGCGCTGTGCCGCTGAGCTAAATCCCCAGCCCCGATCTTTTAACTTTTACACTAGAATTAAAAGTGGTTTTCTCACTGCCATTACAGTTATTCAGTAATTTGAATTTGTCTCTATATTTACTTTACCAGTGACTTCTGTACTTCCTGTGTTATCATGTTGCAGTTTGGTTTCCTTTCCTTTCAATTTAAGAACTCCCGGTAACATTTCTCATAATACAGATCTGCTAGAGATGAATTTCCCCAGCTTTTGTTTGCCCCTGGAAAAGTTGTCTTCCAAAATAAAGAAATAAAGACTTCCCTAGACAAACAAAAGCTGAGGAAGTTCGTAGTAAAGGGAATTTGTCCCTGAGCTGTTGCTGAAATGACTTCTTTGTGAAGGAGTGAAGGGTCCACATCAGTCTTTATATAGATTTCCCAGCAGCGGAAGTATTGGAGAAACAGAAGACTTTCTCCAAGAAATGCATGAGAAAAATTGAATTAAGCTAAGTAGCAATCACTAAGTTTAATACTGACATGATAGACTTCGCATATTATACATAGCTTAAATTGCACAAAAACATTTATATTAAGAAAATCAATTTTTACTTTTTTAAATAAAGCACTGTGCTTGAAGGGAAGAAAGCATATTTAGTTGACCATAGATTTTCCTGATACACAGTGTTACCCAGTCTCTCTTCCTTCTCCAGCTTCTTTCATGTGTCCCTTCCCCAGAAGGTCAACAGAACAAACAAGTAAGAATATGCTGCATTCTTACTTTCCCAGAAGGGTTGTGCTTGTTTTATGTGATGAGTTTATGCTGAGTGTTCCACTAATCAAATCAGAGTGCAGGCTTTCAAAGCCTTTCATTTCTAAACTCTGAGTGAAGCAATACATCAATTAATAGAAGGAGAGCATTTTTTAAATTGCACAGTACCTTTTAGTTTAGAAAATACATTTCATCTTCAAATCAGCTCAATTTAGATAGTTATTTCAAGTGTCCATCTCTAGTTTTTCCCTGCTCAAAATATAATCCCCCCAGTTCTTTCAGTAGCAGACCTCTCAATTTTCTTTGAGGAGATACCCTTTGCATTCAGATGTAATACAGATGAGGCTCACTTTATTCCATGTACAAATCTAAGTGTGGACTGTGTGCGGAGCTTGGGCACTCAGTGTATTCCACCTCCCTGGCCATGGTGATTATCTAGAGGCAAATATGTGACTTAAATTAGTCCCAGAGACTAAATTAAAGAATTTTCCTGAAGTTAATAAACCAAGAGGCAGGTCACAGAAAGAAAGAAGACACTAAAAATCAATGCATTCAAATCGATTGTTGTTCTTGGGGACAACTCTGCCAAAGAATATTCTTTGAGCCCTGCCAGGGTGACCAGTTTTTTCAAGACACTCCGGACTGATGTATTTCCTACAACATGAGACTTTCAATATTAACTCCAGCAAAGTCCTGGGCAAAGCAGGATGAGCTGGTCCCCTGTCAACCACTATCCTGCCACACAAAGCGAGAGCCCCACAGTCTGGAGAAAGGTTTCAGCTCTCCTTTTTTACCCAGGAAAACAAGTGGTTGTTTCCTTTGTTCCCCAAGAGAACAAGGGTCCAAAGTGCCAACTAGAAATAATAGAGAAAATGAATCTAGCAGCTATCAGTTCCCTTATTCTATTTAATCTTTAGAAGATTAACAAGAAAATAATCTAAGATCATTTTTAACAGCTTCATTTTTCAACTATCAAGTGCTGAATTAAAAAGGAATGCAAACACTAAAATTTAACACACTGCTAAAAATGAAAACGTCTAAAATATTAATAGCAACTCTAAATGATTTATAATGCCCTCTTGGGCCTATTTTATGATTTATTGATGTCATTTTAGCAGCTCCATGGGTGACAGTCACCTCGTGCTGTGTGTGCTTGGGTGGCTTTCTAGGCTACTTCTTCAGTAAAATACTCACTCAGACTTTGCTGCATGCACATCAGATTACATGTGAAGTAGAAAAGGTAAACATATTTTTTCCAAAAATCAGAGTACTGTAGAGCTACAAGACTTTGAAAGTGATTATTTCTTTTTTTCTTAACTTTATGCCAGGTCATACTAGAACTATCTTCAATCAGCCTCCCTTGTTAATTTACAATGTCAGTCACTTTTGGCAAAAAATTCTACTTAGGATCTAACTTTTACTCTCTCTGCATCAAAGCCTGTTTCCTTGAGAATAGCTCATGATTTCTTTGGTAGTTAACTTCCCTTCTTTGACCTAATCATGTATTTTTCAAACCTTTTGCTCATCTCACAGATTTTTTTTCTAGCTTCTCTACGAGTTTTCTAAGACTCTCTGAGGGTATGGCACACAAAACCCGTTCTTACTGAAACTGGGTCTGTCTTCTGTCTTTTCCACTGACATTGTTCTGGCATTTCTGTCATTTTTCCCTCTCCAGAGACCAACACACTTTGTATCTTCTTTCCACTGTTGGCTACACACATCTAAGCAGTAGCCACACATGCCTATGGGGAACCAGTGCACCAGCTCAAACATTTATACTCCCTCCTTCGCCTGCCCCACCCTTCAAAACTCCAAACTTCAGCTGAGTGTATTTGTGAATGCCGTAATCCTAGCAGTCAGGAGGCTGAAAGAAGCAGGATTCCAAGTTCGAGGCCAGGCTGGGCTACACAGGAAGTTCAAGAAAAGATCCCATCCCAAAAAAAGAAAAAAAAAGAAGGAAGAAAGGAAGAAAGGAAGAAAGGAAGGAAGGAAG
>NW_004955415.1:196782-235402 GCF_000276665.1 Chinchilla lanigera | reverse complement strand
AAAAGAAAAAGAAAAAGAAAAAGAAAAAAGGAGAGGAGCAAACAAATAGACAAAACCCTCCAACTTTTTCAACATGAGGGTTTATAGATAGATACAAGGGGTTTAGGATGGGGCCTTCTGAGAGCCCATCAGATCAAATCATGTTGACAACTGCCTGTCTTTCACTGGAAATTATAACCAAGACCCAGAGTTCTGTGTAGTATTAATAAACTGATAAAAAGAAAACCTTGAAGTCTTTCACTCTGTTTACTTTTCTGCAGCCAGTTTTTGAACTCCAGTCCAGTACTGCCAATTCATGGTCACTGAATTTTTTCACCAGACATGGCTCATCACTTCCTGCCTTATTTTGGTGATGCTTTGTTTTTTTTTTTTACCATGTCACCGTAATTACACAGGCAGTACCAAGTGACCCTAAGATGTAGTATGTAATTGCTAGTGTTCAAACTCTGGTGAACAATTCGCTGGAGGAACCAAAGGAGAAGTAGAAGCCTGATATTAAAAGTTACCACATTTCTGATTTATCTCAAACATTTAATAGAAATGATTACCTTTATGAAAATATAAGAACATTGTGGTTACTCAACATGCACCTGTTTATTGAGTCCCTACATCTAACTCAGCATCTTCTGCTCACAGACACCCAGCCAGAACCAGTGAGGCTGAATTGTCTTGGGTGTAGTGAGAACTCCTGCTTGAATAGTGAAAGGTGTGGCTGGGACCTCTGAGATGCAAATGCTGAGCTGCATTTAGAAGAGAAAAGGTTTGCTGCACTGGGGGGTAATGTTATACAAAGAAAAGGCAAAAGTTCTGACTGCACATGGGGAGGAGTCAAACCACGAGGTTGCCCACTAGAGGGGTCAGCATGAGTGGGCGGTTTGGGCAGCCCAGGAAGAGTTTGACAAGGGCTCAAAAGCTGACGCAGGTCTGAAAGGACCAACAACTGGAGATGTCAGCTAACTGCTCTCCTAGGAGCTGAGAGTCTTGTTCTTTTGAAAAAGAGGCCACGTGAACCAAGACAGAAACACTACAGGAAAGATGAAGATCAACACTACGTGTATATGGAAACAAGAATTCTAAATGCAGTGAAATATGTTAACTTAAGCAAGGTAAAGATTTTTAAAAGGGCAGGAGTGTGACAACTCAGGACTAACCCAAGCATTTGATTTAATAAGCTGAAATGGAAGAATTTCCTTAATGAACAAAAGAAGGCATAAAGTCATTCTGGCTGAAAGGAACAAAGGTGTAATTACCATTAAGGAACTAAAACACCCCATACACGTCTATTCTCTAGGTGGCAGCATGATTTGAAAACTTTGGGACACGGTGCTTGCTCTGTGTCCCTCTGCTCAGTATCGGAAGCCAACTGGCATGGCTTGTACTGTGCAGAGGCATGAGCAGGTCTGAAGAGGTGGTTGAGGAAGCAGACGCTGGAGCAACGGAAGCAGTCCATCCCCAGTACCATTCTTCAAGTTCTGCAACCTCGGTGAAGCTACTTACCCCAACTTGGTTATATGTAAAATATGGACAAACACGCAGTACCAACCAGGTAGGGTTGTTGTTAAAGTTAAACTCATGTTACTCGGCATGTGGGTCCAGCAGCTTTATGATCACCTAGAAACTTATTAGAAATGCACGAGGATCTTGAACCCCACTCTAGATCTTCAGCATCAGAATTTGCATATTAATTATACCTCCAGAGGGTTTGTGTGCACATTAAAGGTTGAAAAACACTGGGTTAATAATATAATGCACATCAAATACCTAATTCAGTGTTTGTCATGTAGGAAACCACAAAATAGATATTACTTGTTATTGTTTTGTTATGACAGTTATTTTCATTCTGAATCATGTTGGGCAGGCACATCACTTAAGAACTATGAAATAATGACCATGGTAATATCCAACTATCTAAGGATCCGATCATCTTTTAAAGTCCTTTCAACTCCTAGGAGATCCTAATGATGTACTCATAATCCTATGATGGTATTAGTTAATGTTTCACCTGCATTCACTAGATGTCAGATGCTGTTCTCAGTGCTTTACATGTATCATCTTATTTAATCATCCAACAGTGCTATGCGATAGGTACTATTCTGAACACTTATTTTATAACTGAGTGAACTGAAGCATGAAGAGATTAAGTAACTTTTTCAATGAAACACACGGGAAGAGGGTCAGGATTTGAACTTTGGCAGTCTGACAAGACAAACTGCTCTCTTAGTGCTGTCCCTTGAGCTAGGCTATCAGAGCGAAAAGTGAAACAACTATAATTGATGCCATCAGATGTGGCATTGACACATCATGGGTGCAGCAGGCAACATTCAGGCTGGTTCTCAAACCCGACTGTAAACTGCACATTAGAGTAATTCTCAAAGAGTGGAGATTTTTAAAAATACAGACTGCTTAAATCTCATCCCTGAAGATTCTGTTTCAGTAGATTACAAGAGCTGTCAAACTTCCTATTTTTTTTTAAGTTGCTAGCAGTTAATCTGTTGCAGAATCAAGAGAATGTGTGGGAAGATGGGTCAACAAACTGTTCCTTCTGTGTTCAGTGTGAAGGTAAACTTCTTTCCAAATAATTGGAAGGTAGAAGGAAGGAAGGGAGGAAGGAAGGAAAGGAGGGAGAGAGAGAGGAAGGAAATAAGAAAGGAAGGAAGGAAGGAAGGAAGGAAGGAAGAAAAGGAAGGAAGGAAGGGAGGGAGGAAGGGAGGGAGGAAGGGAGGGAGGAAAGAAGGAAAGAAGGGAGGGAGGGAGGGAGGAAGGAAGGAAGGGAAGAAGACAAAAGAGAAGGATGGAGAGAGGCGAGCTGGATATGGAGGTACCAGCAATTTTCTCTAGCCCCTCCAATTACGTTGGTGTCTGCATGCTTTTCCCATATATGTTGCAGATAGTAATTGTCCATCTGAGCCACTGTTAGTTGGGAGATGCTTAGTAGCACTGAATAGAAAATACGTTGGTATCCTTGAGTGGAATAATGGTTCCACTCGGTTCCTACCAGGGAGACTCTCCTTCACCCAAAGGTAGTGAACTGAATCCTCCACATCCCTTAAGATGGCACTAAGAGGACTATATCACAGCTGGAAAAGAGGATGTGGATGAGATAGACCTCAGATGAGGAGAAAATGGAGGTGCACAGGGAGAGTGGAACATCAGAATTTTCAGAATAATTCACAGCCAAACTGGTCTACAGAACCAGTTGATAAAACCTAGACTTGAAGCAAACTTTAGCCCAAACAAACAGAACAAGAGACTAGTCTAAAAATAGCAATGTGGCTCGTCCCTTTAAAGATAGCCTGAATCACTGAAGTACCTGGACTGCTGACAAGAAGGGAACCCAGGAGAACAGAGACATTAATAGAAAATAACCCTTGGACCACTCACATGGAGAAGGGAGAACTGGAAAATGAGATCAAATTCTACTTTACGATAGCTTGTGATTTGCTGTCTATATTAGTACTGATATTGAATGCTAAGTTTTAATTGCAGGGTATGGTTTCCATTATCATCAACAGATCACTTTACCATCTTTGTATATTCTTAGTCAAGACTCCCAAGAATATCAGACATATATATGTGGACCAAGAAAACCCAGTATGAACAGTCAACATCTGATGCCCAACTAAACAGAAATTCCTAGAACCCTCTGCCTCAACCTGATTTTGCTCTCAGTGTGTAACACATTATTTAGCTATCCCTCAAAAGCTATGAAAAAAAATAACAAGTTAGCAAACAATGAAGAAAAAATTGCCCCTTCTGTGACTAGGGTATTTTGAATTGAAAATGATGGCATGATGCACTAGACCACAACAAACCTAGTAAGAATTCTAGATTTGAGTGGAATGAAATCAATAGCTTCAACTGAGGAGGCATCTAGTGAAGAAAAAACAAGTGGGTAATCTTTTATAAATAAAGCTTTAATTAACATTTATTCTTAAATAAAATATTATAGATGTAATGTTATTTAACATCACAGAATTCTTCAGGGACACACTGGGTATGAGGGACAAACCATACAGTGAATAATTCGTGCAGAATCTAGAGCTATAGATAAAGCAGAGAAGAGAAGTTGATTGGTTTCTTCCAAGAAATTGTTAATGTTACATTACATTTTATTGAGCTGGCTTCAAAAAATAACAGAGTCTGAACATTATTATTGCAGTTATTACCTTTCCTTTCCAAGTGCCATATCTTGTTCTCTCTTGAGTTGATACATTCTGACTACTTTTGCTTACATTAGAGATCCGCTTTTTCTGGGGAAAAAAAATGCCTGATTGAACCCTTCATATTTGAATTTCTTCAAGTTATAACCACTTGCTATCGAATTTGAGTAATCTCCCTTATCTTATTGGAATCAGTTTGTTCATTTCCAACTTACACCTTCTATTTAATGTATGGAACTGCTCCTTTGTGCCCTTTCTCCCTAACTACAAAGGACAAGTGTGTCTTTCATTAGTCATGGTCATAGCTGCAGCCCCGTGTCACCTAAGGAATCAGGACAGCTGACACATCTGCACAAATATGGCCATGGCAGAATTGAGTGTGACTAAAGATTCCGTGGGTCCAATTCACCTTGGATTAAGTTAGAGAACCAATTTCCAGGACCTTGAAAACAGCTGTCATGGAGCAGACAGGCCATTCATAGGAAGTCCCAGATGTGGGGCCTGATTTGGGCTATTTGCCTCTGTTTCATTCCCAGAAAAGCTTCAGGGACCAATCCTACTGTTTCCTATGAGACTTGTAGTTGTTCTCTGAAACTGTGTTATTCAGCCTAGCATGGATCTCATGGCTCATCAGGTGTTTCTGTTTGTTTGAATTTGTTATTTTATAGGATGGAATGTTTTGTACATGGGTGGTTTGGGCGGGGAGGAGGGGATTTATTTATTTATTTATTTATTTAAAATAAGACATCAGACTTCTTCTCAGCTTTAAAATGTTAGCCTTTCCTGCCTTATGTCTAATCAAAAGTCTAATTCTGCATAGAAAAAAAGTACACAAGCTGGATTCAAATGTTCCTCTGAGTTGTAGGAACTGCCTTGGTTCAGTAGGGGTGATGCAAAGCCATATTTTAGGCACAGAAGCATCCTGTCAGGTCCAGGATTCCCCGGTTCACACTCCTTCTTTCCCCAGCCCCTCATTCTCAACTCCTTAAAATACATTAAAGTGCAGGTAACCAGAGTTGCTGGTGTCAAGACAAACTGAAAAATAACATCCTGTGTGCAACCAGTATGTCTTTTTCACAGGATGCGTCTGGAATATCAACCAGCCTCACCCCAGGAGGATTCCCAGTGATGGCTTGAGCCTCCAGTGTCCATATTAGCAGGAGGCCTGTTTATCTCCTGGACTCCCTCCTGTCTGCTGTATATCCAGGAACTCCAGATTGGAAGTAATCTATGGAGGGAATCCTGCTGGCCCCTTTCTCCCTACTTTGCAACTTTGGACCCAAACACGCTTCCTTGAGGCTGGGGCTTTTAAAAGCACTACAGAAGCTGGAAGGTTTAGAAAAAGCAGTGACGCCAAGGGCAGCTGCAACCTAGGTGGCGTAAAAGTGGCTTTCTCTCCAGTGCTGCTGCTGATTCCTCTGGTGCTTAGATACTGTATGGCCCAAGGTGGTGAGCTGATGCTGGGCTGCCTCCAGCTCAGCCCTGCCCTAGCTACAGCATTTCTTCCAAGTTTACGGAGCAGAATTCCAACCCCTGAGCCAAGAAGCTCCCTACCTACCTTATTGGCCTTCCAAACGCAGCTCTTTAGTGTCACTTCATAGCCTTTTCCTTAGGTTCCTAGGGTTAGGAACCTCATGGGCCCAAAACTCCACCTCTGCATCTCACTTACCAACCCCTGGACATAGAATTTCACACCCTACCACTACATGAATGAAATCTCTTTCAAGGGGCAGTGACAGGAACAAGGAAGGAACAAGGCGGGCATCTACTTGCATGTATAATATGTTCCTGAAATTGTGCGTGACAGTCAAATGTGAGAGCATTGAAAGACCTACTGGAGTCCATTTCATGCACAAAAATGCTTTTAATTATATACTGGCTAAAAAAATCTGTTGCTTCTGGTGATGAAGAAAGGAGATTAAATCAGAAAATAACTGCTTTTCATAACATATACTATAGAATTCTTTGACTTTAAAACAGGACAACTTATAGATTCAATACAGAAACAGACAGTTTAAGAATACAACTACTTGGAGATGAAACGAGTTTTGCAAAAGCTCAGCAAATCACCTACACATTCTCAAGAAAAAGAACACCTCAGACTTCTCAGCAAGTCCATTAGATGCCAGAGACAATGGAAAAGCATTTTCTAATTTTTAGGAATATGGTTTCCATTAGAACTATATTTCCAATGAAATCTTTCTTGTGTAAGAACAAAGACATCACTAGGCATACAAGGCATATTGCACAGGTTGATTTACTGTAGTAAAGCTACACTAGCCAGTTTATATTGAAAGGACTAGTTACTAGACAGAGCTCAGAGACTGATGGGAAGAAATGACTGCACTTTCAGATGGGACACCACCTGCACAGGAGCTGCCATAGAGGGAGCCAATGCCTCCCACAGAGGCTACCAGACTGGGAGACTGTGCCACAGGGACAGCTCCAACTCATCATACCTGTCATCCTCTGAAGGTGCTGTGGTCACAGGTTGTATGGAGGACCACTGAGATGGCTCCCCCTGAAAGAAGACAATTTGTCTCCATTGTGATTCACCTTTGCCCCACTCCCATGTACTGATTTGCACAGAACTGGTTAGGAAAATGCTCTACCGTCCGAATTGGCTGTAAGCAATGTAAATGGGTCCAGCTCAGGCCGATGTGTAGCCTTTGAAGCAAAGGGACAGCTCTGTTTTACTAAGCATGAGCTAGGCTGAGAGATGCCTGCTGTTGGCTGGGATGGAGCTTCGCGAAAGAGGTGGTGAGGTCCCAGGGCAGTAGAGGCCACACATCAGAGCTGAAGCAGCAGGCCTAAAACATAACACATTTCCTCAAACTGTGTTACACAGATTCCTCCCAACTTAGAGGCTGCCTGTTACCAGAATCCGATACTCTTTCTGCATACCTCTCTTTGCATATTACTGAGGTGCTATTGTGCCTCCTACCTGGCCCAGCTCACAATATTTACATACTCTCAGCCATTCTCACAGTCACTCAGCCCAAACCACTCCCCTCTTCATGAATTAATAAAACCCAGGTTTGGATCATGGCCTTTGTTCCACCTGGACTTAGGAACCCCTTGGCTCACCACAAGTGCAGATATGTTTCTGTCCTTTATTCTCACCATGAATTGCATTGGAAGTGGTAGATTGGAATTTACCCATGAGAATTCCAGTAACTTTTCCCTGAGATTACAATTTATAAACTCCTCCAGCCCGTGATGAGGTTTCAGGGGGTGCTTATAAGTTGGACTCAGAACTCTGTCCTATCCAGACTGTCACCAGCAAAAAGGAAGCCTCAGGCTGTGCATCCTTCCCAAATAATTAGTCTGGATCCAAATGTCCAATCTGGCTCAGATGCAGTTGACTGTTGAACACAGAACCACATGTTTGCGATCCAACAACTGGAAAATGGCCTGAAAAATCATGTCTAGTGAGAGTGCAGAATGTGTACTGTGGGAAACCTAAAAGAATGAGAGATGCTGGAAAATTGACGGGCAGCCTGAATGACAAATAGCTTTTAACTTTTGAACTTTTTCTTGGAAGCTCTGGTCTCCTCACAAAATGACAGTGAATCAACAAAAAGGGAGATGTGATTTGGGAAACAGGAAATCTAACACAGGAAAGCAGGCAAAGAAAATTCCCAATATGGTGATGAAGGCAAGGTCAAAGAGCAACCCAATGAGGAGGAAGACGGAAATGTGCAAGGCACTGGTGGCCAAGGACCTGCTGTACTATACCTCGTTGTAAGTATCCGCAGCTTCCACAGAGATCACTGAACAACTTGGGCAGTGAACAAGTATGAATGCTAATACAGTAACATTCCTACTTAGTGGAACACACATCTCAGGTGTGAATTCATTCCCCATGGGCATAGCATTTGTAGTGGATTGATAACTGGTGGTCAACTTATAACACTCAGCTGAACTGAGTAACTGTGGTGCTGGGTGTGGGAAGCCCACCTGAGGACTGTTGCCAGCAGCATAAGAGGCAGACCTGGAGGAGAAGAAGCAGGTTGTTGGGAGCTGAGAGAGGCTGTGGGGAGCTGGCTTTCCTGATGAACTTGGCTGTTTTCATCCTCCGAGGAGCTCAGGACCTCGCTGGCACTGAGAATGGCTTCAGTTCACTTTGGAGAGCTCTGGTCCTCACTTTGAGCATAGCTTCCTGGTTCCGGAAGGGAAAATGGTGCACTGCCGGCCTCCAGGAAAAGCTTTCTGCGTTGGCTTGCCTGATGAGAACTCAGTCATCCTGATCATCGGAGGAGCTCGGGACCTCACTGTTGCCGAGGATGGCTGTGGTACCTTTTGGGGGAGCTTTGGTTCTTCTGAGCATCACTTCCTGGCTCCAGTGCAGATCCCTCAGCCTGCTAGCATAGGTCCTTCTTCCTGATGGCACAGACTTTGTAGATTCTGCTACTGACCTCTGGGCCTTCCCAGCAGATTTGTGAAACCTGCATGAGACGTTGTCATGGGCTCTGGGCCTCCAGTTGGATTCATGGGAGGCATTGTTATGAGCTCTGGGCATTCAGCTCAACTCATGTAGGACATTGTTGTGGGATGCAGGCCCTCAGCTGGATTCCTTGGTCTTAGTGTGTGGACAGATTCCCTGCACTCTTTTGTATACTGTTCTTTGGGTGACTATTATAAATAATCATATGAAGTATGTGTCCTGTATTATATTGTTCCCCTTGCAAAATAAGCCCCAACCAACACAGCATTGTAAACACGGCCTACTCAGAACAGCAGCGGTGATATAACTGTAGGGAGAGGAGGGAGAAAGGAGAGGAACACAATGTGTGGGGAGGAAAATACGGCAGACGCAGGTGCTCAATCCTCCTCTTCCAGCTCAGGAGACTTAAGATAGTAGCCAATATTCGAAAAGCAGGAGACAGCAACAGAGATATTTTGCTTAGAATGTAAAAGTAAATCCTAGAAGTAAGAGCCCCCCAAAAGTTCTACAGAACAGAATTTTGGAGTGGGGAGGGGTGAGGACTGCTATTTCCCTTATAAATCTGACAGGGTATCTCATTTTTGAAGTTTCATTTCACTTTATCTACACTATTTTATATGTGTGATAAGTTATATATATGTGTGTGTGTGTGTATATATATATATTACACACATACACAATTTAATTGAAACTACACTAAAATTTAAGAAATAAGCAATTCTCACCAGGCATTTGTAGCCTCTTTTAAAGGATCACACATCTGTCTCTGATTCTTCCTGTTCTGTGCTACACCTGCTCTATAAACCATTCCTCTCATCCTGTCAGGATGAAAAACTGCACTGACCACTGGCTCCTTCAGAAAATCAGCCCTGGAGAAACTACAGAAGCCAGAGAGAAATGGATCTGAGGAACTAATGACAAGAAGTAAAACACTGTGAGGAGCCCCTGGGGAGCCTGAAGACTCAAGAGTTGTTCTTTGGAGTGGGGAGGCAGTCGGGGGAGAGAAGAGCGTCAGCCTGGGAGATGTAGCCAGGGGTGTCTGTGGGAGGAAATCAAAGGAAAAGAATGTTTCTGTTCTGCCATCTACTCTGCCACCAGCACAGGGGCAGCCTGTGTTACCTCAGAAACTGGCAGCAATGGCTTGGGCTACAGGTGTCAGGAGGTCACAACTAGAAAAAAGAAAACAGAATGAAAAGGTGTCTTATCCTGACCTTAGGTGCTCCCTGCATAGCCCTCCCATTCCAGACCCCTGGGATGGGGGATCTAGTACATGGAGACTGTATGAGAACCGTGTGAATGCAAAAGATGGACTAGAGAAATTAGTTGTGGGTAGTAAGAAAAGTGTAATGGTCACCGTCAGTGTCGTATTCCAGAGGCTCTGCTTCCCGGCTTCCCCCAGGGCTTTAATTCACCTTGGGATTTTTAAACTGAAGGCTGGGATTTAACCTTACCCCGCAAATAACCACATCTAGTGACTGATACTCCAAGGCTAAGCGGAGTTCTCGGGACAAGACAACCTGGAGGCCATAAGAGGAAGACGACTACTGAAGAAGACAACAATCTCAGGCACATAAGCCTCCTAAATTAGAATTATAAGAAAATGAACCAAGAAATTAAAATAGTGGCAATGAACACAAGGAGGTTAAGGCCGCTGTCAGCAATACAAGGCAAGACCACGAAAAGAAGAAGGAGCAGACTGAGTGTTGGGTCTGAGATGGAGATGAAGTAAACAAAACCATAGATAAGACATGCAGCAAAAATGAATATATGAGAGGAATAAAGCAGTGAGCTGCAAGATAAGGCTGAGGTGCACTCCTAGGGTCAGCAGGGAAGGGGGATGAGATGGGAAGCAAAGCTAGGACCTGTGAGGGTGGGAGGAAGATTTTAGCACTTACGGACAGTGGCTTTGTAATGCGGCAGCACGGTTGGGCTGAGCTGCATTTCCCCAGACTCCCTGCCCTGTGTATTACTGATTGGGGTGGGCCACAAGCACCTCCTGAGAGTTTTTCCAGGCGTTGTCACTTACTGTGAGCTGTCCTCTTCACTGCAGAGCAGCAATGGAGCCACCAAGTGATCCAACTCTTTCGCCAAGCTTGTGACTTCTGGGCCCAGTATCTGGCCTCTGTGGAGAAGGGTGTTGGTTTTCGTAAGAAGCAATCAACAGAAGCTAATATGCCTGTCTTTGCAGACTCTACTTTGAGCATATGGATGTCTGCTGCATCTGCGTGGTGGAAATACTGTAGAATGATGTGCTGCTGTCCATCTTCACCCTATATTCAATGACATCATATGATACCATGAAACTGGCCGTCATGGGAGTTTTTATGCTACAAAAGTTGGCGATGCTTAATACATTGTTTTGCCAATCAAGGCTTTATATATTGTTTTGTTGATGTATAGAATAGGAGTCACTATGGTCAATAGGCTAAATCCAGCCACTACCTGTTTTGTAAATGGTTTTATTAGGACACAGACACATCTATTAGCTTATATAGTATCTGTGACTGCTTTTGTGCTACTGTAGCAATGGAATAGTTGCAACAGATAAGCTTTGTAGACCAAAGCTTAAAATATTTGGTTTTTGGCCCTTCCATAAAGTTTGCTGAGCCCTTGTCCAGACTTGGCAAATAACACAGAAAATATTAACCAGACAGGTTAATTTTAAAAGTATACAATGTTTATGGTTTATACAGTGTAAGTAGCACAAGAAATTGAGAAATAGTCTTCCAATATTTAAAAGCTACTATTTGATTCACAAGGAAGCCACCCACATCATGGATAAACAAGTCCAACAAATGTCTTTGTCAGTCTCCTTATTTCTTAATGTAAATAGAAGTATCCACCTCCATTCATGTGTGAACTGCACTCAACAACTGCAACCACAGGTTGCTTACAGAGAGCAAAGTTTGGCAAAAGTCGAGAAAAGTACTCCATGCGCAGGTATTAGCCACATGGAATTCACAATAGACACTATTGTCTGTTTTATTGCTACTTGTAAATTGCTGGTTTGTTTTATAGTAAATTATACCAGTGAAATTATAACATCCATAAACGTATGTACGTATGTGTGCTAAACACTTACCAGCATAGCACTGGTTATACAGTGTCCCAATTCTGTGTAATAAAAAGTTTATAGCTCTAGTTAAAGTGAATAACATAATGCAAACACTATATAAAGCATCTATCCAGAACTATAAGTCAAGAAATAATGTTTTTAAAAGTTTGATCTGCTAGCCGGGTATGGTGGTACACGCCTATAATCCTGGCACTCAGGAGGCTGAGGCAGGAGGATTGCCATGCTTTTGAGATCAGCATGGGCTACATAATGAGTTCAAGGCCACCCTGAACTACAAAGTGAGAGCCTGTCTCAAAAAAAGCATAAAAAAGTTTGCTCTGCTAAGTTTCATTGATTGATACAAAGTGTAATGAAATTTCCCTAATTGTGCTAATCTATAGGTAATCAAACCCTTTCTGTTATTAAGAGTGCCTATTTTTAAATATGACCTATTCTCCACTGACATGAGATGTTGCCTTTATTGTATACTAGTTTCCAAGTGCAATTTTAGTCTATTCCTCATTGTTCTATTTTGTCCCATTAGCCTGCCTCTTCAATGTCAGCACCAAGCTGTCAATTACGCAGAGTTTTTGGTAGGTTTTAGTATTTGGTAACATCAGCCCTTTTCACTCTCTCACCCAATTGTTCTCCTTTTCAAGATATTTCACTATGCTTACTTGTTTGTTATTACAAGTAAATTTATAGTGACTGTATCTAGTTCTAGGGAGAAAAATGAATCTGATGACATTCTTACAGAGAATTTTGTATTTAGAGAAAGTGATTTTGTATGATGTTGAGTTTTTCTGTGAAAGAACATTTTTCCATTTGTTAAAAATGACTTTTGTGACTTTCGTGTGTATTTTCCTCACACACATTTTGGACACTGCTAACCAAGTTTAAGCAGTGGTACATATTTTCTTTGTGTAGACCGTAAATGTTATCCTCTCTTCCACCACATATGAAAATTGATTTTGTTTTAGTTGTGGGGCCTATGGATTTATTAATGTCAGTTCCAAAGGCTGCTACCTTACAAAGTGCTCTGTTGTTTGAGGTAATGTTTATGGTCTTTGGGGTCTCAGATATGTAATCATGTCATCTGAAAATAGAATTCTGCCTCTTCATTCCCAGCTATTATAGCCCCCAGTTATTTTCTTGTCTAATTAAAATGGTAATGCCTTCAAAATGATGTTATAGAGAAGTAGAAATTGTTGACTCCCTCCCTAGAACCTAAACTTAGCAAGAAAGCTTTCAGTGTCTCCTCATGAAGATGCTGAGTTTGGGGCTGAATTATGCACATTTTATCACTGAGGAAGTGTGGTAGGTCAAATCGTGTTCCCAAAAGATGTCGGGTCCTATTCTCTAGAACCTATAAATGTTACCTTATAAAGCGAAAACTCTGCAGATACGATTTAACTTAGGATGCTGAGATGAAGAGGTCATCCTGGAGTGTAGGCATGGGCCCTAAATGCAATTACATGTATCCTCAGGAGAGGGAAACAGAGGGAGAGTGAACATACACAAAAGAAGGAAAGGCAATGTGACTGTGGTTTCAGAGACTGGAGCAGTTCTCCCACAAGCCAAGGAAATCTGGCAACTACCAAAATGTGGAAGAGGCAAGGAAGAGATTCTTGCCGAGAACCTTCAGAGGGAGTGACATTGACTCTACATTTCTGGCCTTCAGAACATTGAGAGAATACATTTGAAGCCACCAAGTTTATGACAGTTTGTTACAGTATCCAGGAAACTATAACAAAGTGCCTAGTAAGTCTTTTTTAAGATGAGTAGACAATGATATTTATTAAATGTCATTTCTACATGTATGGATACAACCACGATTTTTTAAGCTGTTAGTATGATGGTTTATATTGATGTATTTCTTTTGATTAAACCATTTTTGCATTCCTGGAATAAATTCTACTTAGTACTGATGTCTTATTTTTTTTACATGCTTTTGGTTTTCTTTGCTAATCCTTTAAGAATTTTGCATTAGTACTCATAAGATTTTTGCATTAGTACTCATAAAGACAGGTTTCCTTTTTGCAGCAGGAGGAAGCTAGAAAAATTCACTATAAATTTATCTGCAATAAGGTGTTCTCTTTTTGGTGTAACCTGTCTTGAGTTTTGCGGTCAATGTTCCACTCAATTCAGAAATATTCAGAAATATTCCTTTATTTTCTAGTTTTGCAAATAATTAAAGTAGATGATTGGATGATTTTCAAGGTCTGATCAAATTCCCCTGGGCAAAAATCTGAAGCTGATGTTTTTATTGTGTAGGAACTCATTAACTGTTTGTCTATTTTTCTATTTCATCAATGGTAATTATCATTTTAAACTATTTGTCTTTCTCAATTTTGGAAAACTGCATTTTCTTCACAAAATTCCTTCACCTCAGTATTCATATTTATTTGCATAGATTTGAGCAAAACTGTCCCATGATTTTAAAAAAATCTCTTTTCATCGTTATTGCCCTTATTATTTCT
This sequence comes from Chinchilla lanigera, assembly GCF_000276665.1. Lineage (NCBI taxonomy): Eukaryota > Metazoa > Chordata > Mammalia > Rodentia > Chinchillidae > Chinchilla > Chinchilla lanigera. Next base: position 221,260 of record NW_004955415.1, on the reverse strand, counting down.
AATCTTATATATTTCTCCTTTCTCTTTTATTTCCTTGACTATATTAATAATGGGTGTCTATTTTTGCTATTTTTTCCAAAACGATATCAAGGTTTTTTTAGTTTCACTACTTAAATTTTACTTCATTAATTTCTGTTTTCATCTAATGAAAACAGAAATGTTTTCATGTTTCAATTAATTTCATATTAATTTCTCCTTCTTTCTTTTAAAATACTTGATTCATCTGGTCTTTTGAATTTGGAGTTTAATATATTCTCATTTTAAAATTATATTGCAATAGATATATAAAGCTATAGATTTCCCCTTGATAACTGCTCTAGCCAAATACAACTCCAGTATGCTGTATTCTCATTATCAATACTTTCAAACACTTTACTATTTTATTTTGAAATTTTATTTAAATCCAAACATTATTTAGTAACATACTTTAAGTTTACAGAGCAATTTTTAGCATTTTACTTGTAACTTCTGTTTTGTTACATTAAGGTCAAAAAATGTTTTATCTCTCTTCTTTAGAGCTCATTAAGATGATTTAAAATAAGCTCAACTTTTCATAAATGTTCCATGTACACCTTAAGGAAATATGTAGCCTCTATTATCAATGTCTGGAATTCCACCCGTCCATAGAATTGTGTCACTTGTCTACTAGCTAATTCTCCACACAATTTCTTTTATAACACTTAGAACTCTTTACCTTTGAGAATCAACTTTGTATGATTTAAAGTTCACAACTCACATTTTTTTCTTCCCTGATATTCAAGTGTATGCTAGAAGATATACTATTCTATTGACTTCTAACATAAAGGAGTATTGTCAAAATATCTGGTCATAATCAGGTTTTCCTTCTCTTATTAGTGGATTTTTTTTTCTTCTGGATGTCTAGAGGATTTATTTTTCTTTTTTTAAACAAAGTTTCACTTTATCTTATCTTAGTGTTAGCAGCTCTGGGTTGATTTGTCCTAGGAACATAGTGGATCTTTCATAATCTCCCGAATTTTTTTAAATTTCAGGAACATTTTCTTGAATCAGGCTTTACAGTGGTACCTCAGTTTACAAATTTGCTTTGTTTTGTGGTTTCGGGGAAAAATAGCTGCAGTTGTGTTTGTATGGGAAAGATGGCTGTGGTCATGTTCGTCACCCAATGCAGAGTTTGCAAACAGAAGCAAAATTCTGCTGAACGCTTTTGTCTGCAAACTGAGTTGTCTGTGAACAGAAGCACTGGTGAATCAAGGTATTACTGTATTTATTACCTTTCATTGTTTCAGGTTACAGGGGCTCTTTTTACTTGTATGTTCAGTCTTCTTGTCTTTGTATTATTATTCCCTTTTTTCTCACTTCTTTTTTCCTTGTAGAAATTTTCTTCTTCCCACTTTTTATTTCCTTTAAATCATTTTCAGTCATAGCTGTTTGCCTTTTTAATTTCTTTATTGCTTTTTTTCTTTTACTTTTAAATTCTGAGGCTCATCAGGATACACTGTTGTCATCTAGTTGTATGAAAATAACTGTCTCTGCCTGTGAGTCTTCAGTTTAGAGATCCCCATTCTTCTATTTTTATGAAGCAATATGGGCAGATTCAAATTTATGTTGGTATAGTTGCAGAGTACCAACCATAGTTTTTATTAGAGAAATGTCCAATGTGTCTATTTAAAATTGGGAACACACAGGGATGTGCACACTTACAACTACTTATCACACTCTACAAGTCATTACGAAGATATATCTATAAAAGAATAAAGTGGACAAATTGAAAGGAAAAAGATTTTAAAACATAAGTGACCATGTTATCCTCTACTTAGAAAACTCCAGAAGAATCAATAAAATCATTACCATAACTGTTCAAATAGTTGTGCATGGTTGCCAAACACATCAACCTAAAAGCTTAAAATTTACAATCACAAAAAGCATGTTTTAAATTTTAAAAGATAAACCACCATCCCAATTAATAACTACATAGTATGTAAAAAGTATTTTAGCCAAAAACTTCACAAAACTGCTATGGAGAAAAATTAAAACTATAATGAAGACTATAGAGATGACCTAACAAGTAAAGAGACAATTCACATTACTTGATGAGGTGACTAAATATTGTGCAGATTATAATCATCTCTAAGTTGATCTACAAATTCAATGTAACAGCATTCAACATGCCTGTTTTATATTTTGAAAACTATGAATTTGGCCGATAATGAATGATTAATTCCGTGATAATAAAAGTACTACTCTGGTACCAAATGTTGACTGTGGGGAGGGCAGCATATGAGGAGCTGGCAGGACTACACAGCAAATGGAAATTCTCTGTACTTTCTGCTCCATTTTGCTGCAAATATAATAAAGCACTACTTTTTTCGTGTATATAGGCAGATATTAGAAACCTAAGCCCTGAAAGTTCTATTTTTAATCCACTTGACCTTGTTCTTATAGGTAGCTTTGAAGTTCTTTATGCAAAAACAAAATAGGTCTTGTGTTTCAAGATGCAGTGTATGCATCCATCCTCTACCCACATTTCAGTAAAGCCTTTCCTACTCTCCACACCATTTGCTACAAGTTCTGAAGCATCCTTGTGTATTACAACCTGATAGGACTTATGCTAATGGGAGAAGAGAGGAAGAGCCTCCTTACACGAAGGGAGAAGTAGTATCCTACAGGGAAAGGATAGCACTTGCCAATGTTCAGTGGCTGGGAGGACACATCTGGACCACTGCATTTAGAATATTCAGAATCCTTGTAAGACTGCACTTTACAGTGAGCAAATGGTGGTCTAGAAAATGAGTCTGTAGAGCGAGACAAAGTCAGATCAATGGGCTGATGGGTAGATGAGGCATGTAAGGTGTCTGAATTTGGACCTGAGGCAAATTTAGAATCATCAAAAAATATTAAGTGAGGAACAGAGTACCTTGCTTGTATTTCTTTAGAAAGATTCCTGACAGCGATGTGGAGAAAAGATGACAAGAGGGAGGGAACCAGTTAGAAGGGATGTCCCCATTACCTATGCTAGAGCCTGCCTGAATTTAGCAAGAGAACAGGTCACCAGACTCTCCTACTGGATTAGACATCACATTGTAAAGACAGCGTGCTAAATAAAACGGTTTCCTCAGATCGCTTCCAGCATTGTGATTTTCAAACTCTGCTTATTTTATATTAAATCAAAGATAGGAGTGACGAGGCATAAGCAGAGTTTACAAATCTGTGATCAATATGCAGAACTCACACTCGGCCGACAGGAGGCATTAATGGCTACTCATGATGCTGATTGCCTAGACAATTCTGTGATCAAGCACACTTTACAATTAATGATAAACTTTTTTGCTCAGGTGAGATCTCTTATTTCAAAAAGTTTTAGCATGTGGAATTTCATGGCAAAATTCTGTGGGATTTAATGTTGAATATGCTAAATAGGGACAGAAATATTTTAACTCCACCTGAGTCACTTCTGTCTCTCCCATCCTAAACAAGATTGGATTTGACAGGATATCTAGGGCGTCGTCATGACAGCTGACCAGGCTTAGTCTTAGTTCCCCTTGGCCTTTACATAACTTCAATCAGACAAAAAGCAGAGGGCTTGGGGAGTGCAGAGTGGGTTCCCTGCCTCTCCTCATTAAAGCATTCAGACTCCACTATAACACAAGATGACAGTAAGCTACTGGTTCTCAGCTCTGGCTGGATATTAGAATCACCTGAGGATCTCTTAAAAATTACTGGCACCTAGGTCCTATCCCTGGAGTCTCTGACTTAATTGGTCTGGAGTGAGGAGGCTGTAAAAGCTTCCCAGGTGATTTTAATGTGCAACTGGAATTAAGGCCCACGCATTAGGTAATTACCACAGCAGTTCTCAAGGTGCCACCCAGGGACGGCTAGAAGCAGGCAACATCCTCCCAGTGGCTGTCACTCTGGATTCTTGCCTATTTGGATTCTTTCACGGGTTGGAAAAATATGGATTTATTACATAAAAACAAATCAGTAGGAAAAGATATTTGTTGACCATATACCCGCAAAGTGGTAAATAATCAAAATATATAAGAAACTCCAAAAACTTAAGAGAAATAATCCAAATACATGATTTGAAAATGCAAGAAGGTCCTAAATAGGCATTTCTCAAAAAAAGGAAATACATGTTTCCAACAAGTATTTGGAAAACTCTCACCGCTACTAATCTCATCAGGGAAACTGGAACCAAAACCAAGAGGAGAAATCACTTTGTACCTGTTAGAAAAGCTATCAAAAAGACAAGAAGTAAGTCTGGTGAGAATATAGATACCTTACATACTGCTGGTATGAATGTAAATTAGTACAGCCATTATGAAAAATTGTATGGAGTTTCCCACAAAGTAGAATTACTGTACAATCCAGCAATCTTATTTCTAGGCAATGTTCATCAAAGCACTGTTCATAATAACCAAATACAGAACACACTAACTGTGCATTGATAGAATTTTAAAATGTGCTGTAATGCACAATGAAATATTATTAAGCCATAAAAAGAAAGAAAGCTTGTCATTTGTGACAACACAAATGAGCCTGGAGGACATGCAGTGAAATTAGCCAAATATAGACAAAGGCTATAAGATCTCACTTACATGTGGAATCTAAAAGAAATCAAAGTCACAGAAGCAAAGATGTGAATGGTCGTTGCCAAGGGGTGGGAGATAAGAAAATTGAGAGATGTTAGTCAAAGGGTGCAAACCTTCAGCTTTAAGGTGAATAAGGTCCTTACCTAATTTATCAAGGTAAATCTCCCCTGGCCTTTCTTAGCTTCTGATTGTTTGCTGGCAATCTGTGGCATTTCTTGGTTTGCAGTTTTACAACTCTAATCTCTGCCTTCACCACTATTTGGTCTTCTCCTTGTGTGTCTCTTATCTTTACATTATTGTCATGTAGGGTTAGGAACCCACCCTATTTCAGTAGGACTTCATCTTACCTACTTATATCTACAAAAACACCTTCTCCAGATAGGTTTACATTCTCAAGTATGAGTTAGGGTTGCAAGATATCTTTGGAGGGGGCGCAATTCAACCCAATAACAGTATCTGACTAGATTATTTAGAGTTTTTAAAATATACAAAAACTAAATTTTGTTTTTTGTTTTTTGTTTTTTTGTTTTTTTTTTTGGTTTTTCTCCGGTACAGGGAACCGAACTCACGACCTTGCGCTTGCCAGGCAGGCGCTTTGCCGCTGAGCTAAATCCCCAGCCCCCCAAAAACTAAATTTTGCATGCCAACATGACTTTTGATAAAGTTATTCTATCTCTAGTGTTGTTTGCAAAAGGCCCAAAAGTGAATCAAGTGAAGTTAATAAAAGAAATCCTTAACGAAAAGAGTATGCCCTTGGGATTATTTTCCTGTAGTTTATCCTCTTTTCAATTAAAGCAAAAGACAAAACAGAGGGAAACTTCTCTTCTAATTACTTTTGCCAAATTTTAGTTAGAAATTTATCTTAAAACCTCGGGTTGTGTTGTTAGAGAGAAGAATCTCTTCAGAGAATATGAAATGTCCCCATATTTATTAGGGTGAGTAAGAATCTAAAATGATTGAGGCAACAAGCCACTCTAATTTTGAAAGCTATTTTTTTCTGTTCACATACTGAGGACAACTTAAGTAAGACCTTGATAATACAAAGTATTATTTCTCAAGGTTTTTTATGGGTGAAAGGATTCACATAGTTTTCAGTACCATTCTCTGAAATTCCTTCTTTCAGTCTATTGAATCAAAAAGAATATCCTTAGTAAGGATACAAAACCAAAGAAAAAAAGTTAATTTTTTTTTTTGTAGAAACTTAAGCTACTAATTTTTAATATTAAAGATATTGATATAAATAGGCAGGTAAATATCAAATGTCCAGCTATTGTTTTACTTCCTCACTGCTACTCCAACAGAATCGTATGTTTAGAGTACAGCTAGCCAAATGAAGAAGGTTCAGAGCTTCAGGATCCTTCATTACAGAGTTGAGATGTTTCCTAGGCACCAGGAGGGATGCCTGCCCACCTCACCTGCATGCCTTAGCACCACATGGTATGGTCATGTTTTGTGCCCCACAGTGACTGGTTGCAAGTGACAGTAATACAACTCAAACTGCTACAAGACAAGAAGAAGTCTTCTAACTAATAAAACATAGAACTAATGAAATATGCCTGAAAAAAGTGACTCAATAATGCCACTGGAGTTCAGCTCTCTCACATCATCTCTGTGCTCTACTTTCTTTGGTGTCAGCTTTGCTGTCCATGTGGAGACTCCTGGCAGGCTTACACCATCAGCATCACACCCAACAGAAAGGAAGCACATATCTGACTTCTGACAGGAAACCCTGTGACTGAATATGTGTCCATCCTTGATCAGCAACCAGGAGGATGAAAGCCCTTATTGTACAGGCCGGATGTCAGAAGGTAGAAAGAGCTTAATGGGTACAGGAACTAGGAGGGGTGTGACTAAAAGATTTTAAAAACTTATTTTGGAACTTGATAAACTTGATATGGTAGAGGGCTGTACAACACTGTGAGTGCACCAAATTCCACTGTGTTATATACTTTAATTTTTCCTTTTATTATTTGGGATTGGACCCAGGGCCTTGTGCTACCCCTGAGAAACATCCCCAAGCCTTTTGTTTTATTTTATTTTATTTTATTTTATTTTATTTTATTTTGAGAAAGAGTCTTGCTAAGTTGCTTGGGTTGGTTGATTTTATAGTACAAAAAATATAACCTGAATAAAAAAAAAAAAGGACCTTAGTGACTACGGACTTTACACAGACTTTAACTGAATAGAAACCTTGATTTTCCCTTCCAGTCTCCTGTTTAAGTGCTGAAAGATGTTCAGTGACCCCCATCACTTTTGTAACCTGGCCTATAAATCGTTCGATTGCACTGTCAGGGAAAGGCCCTTCCCAACACGTTTCTCCACTAACACCAGCCATGCAGAAGTTTCCTGGCCAGGTGACTTTATATGACTTGGTTTCTGATCACTCGTTCACACCTGCTTCACCTTTCTTCCCGCTAGCAAATGGAAAGCTGGCATACTTTGGCTTAGGGTGTATTCAATTCCCTCATTTCCTGCCTTCTGCTAAGGTGGTTCTGTTTTCAGTGCCTAAGTATTTAGCTAAGGCACATGGCTAAACTCCAGTCTCACATTTCTCAAATTCCAACAGGGTCCCACCATTTCCACCCTACAGCAACCTGCCCAGAATGCTCCCAGCAGAGAGCCAGGCCATTTGAGAGATGGCTCTGGTGGCGCTTGCTAAAAGTTTTATATTCGAAATATCAAATTTTTGGACTGAAGTTTCTGAACTCTGTGCAGTGACCAGAAAATTGGTTGGAAACCACAAGGTGCCACAGTTTCAGGAGAGTTGGGTCAGTTTTGTCTGTGTACTCCCAACCATTCAAACAGTGACAAGAGGAATTGTTTAAGACATATTTGGGGAGGAAAGTAAATTGGTATAGTGGGAATGAATCTCATTGAATAAATTCAGGGCTAGCAAAAATAGCTTTATTCTTCTACCATAAAATTCAGCTTCTATTTAGAAGGCTTCTTCCCTCAAATATCACTAAGTTCTCTTCTATATTGGGGACTTAGACCCTTGCCCCAGGCTTGAGCCTAAGTTCCAGGAGGTCAGCATCATGCCAAGTTTCAGGAAGGGAGGGAGGCATCTTGTCCTGGTGTGCAGCCACACAGTCATGCTAAGATGTCCTTTGTTACCCTCCTCTGACCCCACCTCCTACTTCCATGCAGGTGTCATAATTACCTTGCTGATTCTTTGCTCAACTAGGACATGGGAACTTATGGAAACCTACAAATTTGTCCACATCCTATAAGTCTATATGTTGTCTTTTTGTAGTCTTTCAATCAATCTCTTCTGACTTTACTAGGAAAGAGTGCACATTCCCATTCCTGAAAGGAACCAAATTCTCTTCTCACAGCAACTTCCCTTCATTTCTTTCCATTCACACCGCCATCCCCAGGCACACAAACATACACCCAGCCAAATCCGACAGTGGGTTCCCAGAACCTAGAGACTTGAATGCAGAAAAGGTAAAGAAGGGAGTGACAGAAGATCTGTCTATATTTCAAAAATATTCTGGTTGCTTTGAAGACTGTAGACAAGTACAGCAGGCAATGTAGCACTAGTACTCCATGCAATCTCCCCCCCACCACCTTCCTCACCACAACAGTAGTGAATAAATCCTGGGCATCTGGTTTGGAAACACACAAATTCCTTCCTGAGCTGGGGCACGGATATCCTGCTGAGCCTCCTTGGGCTAGTTTGCCTGTTTGCAAACCCCACATAATCAAAGAGATGCATTGCCACGCAGGACACCTGCACACAAGTACACCCAAGCCTCAACGTGGTTAGGAGGAGGAGAGCACCCTCTTACAGAAAATACTCAGAATAAGACTTATAACTCTTAGAGACCTGTAAGACAATCCTAATGACACAGCTGTATTTAAGGAGAAGAATCTTGTCCAATGAATATTTTTGCTCACACAGATGAAGTAATGCTCAACTCTCTATATCCTAATTTTGACAACTTACATTACTGTATCTTATTATTAAACAGGTATATTTGCATATTAAGAGGTCAGTGTTTGCTCCTTAACTGGATGTTAAGCTTCCAGAAGGCCTGGATCCTTTTTTAGATTCTATTGTTTGTTTGCCCATTTATTTTATTGTGTACACAGCACAGTGCTCTGTTTAAAAAGGTGCCTCAAGAAATGCTTGAAAAAGATGACAGATGGACGAAAATCATACACTGCAAAATGAAAAGAACTTGAAAACTCATCCAGCCTTTTCTGAACCCTTAAGTGGACTAACAAGTCAACTCCAAAAGATGAAAATTTGCTCAGTTTTTTAAAAATGTTGGCAAAACATTTCTAAATCTGTTTTAGAAGACAGTGTTAATACTCAACTACTCTATCTAAACCTTCCTAAGCACATATAACCTGAATACTACAGACTGAAAACACATTGGTCCCACGTCTAGGCAGCGTGGATGGGCCTGGCACTCTGGCCCACAAGGTTTGACCTTAGCAGCGTCAGTTACCCCTTGTGGGCTTCCCATGTTTTACCTATAACATTATTTAGATTGACTACAGCACCTGTAAGTCCACTTCTCCTTCCAAAATTCTTCAAACCCTCTTCACTTACCTTAGGATGTAAACAGGCAATGCGCTTACTTTACTGTTGCAACTTAACCCTGCTTACCCGGTTTTGTTGCTTCAAAGGGATAGAATGCAAATGTTTCTCTTATTTTCCTGAGAGGAACTGAAAGTGAACTACCTTTCTTGTCACCTCAGGAGGGAGGAATTAGATTTTGGGCTGCTAATGAGCCCAAGGTCTATTTGTGAGGAGCCATTAAAGAACAAGAGAAGACATTGAGAAGAGTAGGGGCGCCTCTGAAGAGGCACTCAAAAGAGAATTTCCTCCAGACAAAAAGAAACCAGGGGTTGTAGGCAGGGGTTGTGATGGTGCTGACAGAATTGTAAATATAACCCGGGGAGGGTGCCCAGGAACTAAAAGGTAGCTATGAGTTCAAATCAGTCAGACATGAACCTCTAAAACTGCACCAGAGCTCTCCCTGCTGACCCCTATCGGCTGCCCCAAGAGGACCCCACATTGTCTGAGCTGACACCTTACAACTGAGAGTTCAGCATATGAACACAAATCAGCACTGGATTTTGTGTAGGCCTGGTCTGAACAAGGGATGGTTCCCCACTCCATGCTCCAGGAAACCCACAAATACAAGAGAAGGGCAGCATACAGCATGTAATGGGAGAGAAATTTTAAAAACTGAGACCTCAAGCCAAGGCATGAAAGCTGTTTATGAAACCCCAAAGGAGAGGATCCAGGTTTAAGAATCCAAAGGCAATTTAAAGTCCTCTTTAAGAAATGAACACACTACATATGCAAAATTAGGTAAGAATAAAAGATTTATATATCAGGAGATAACAAATCACAAACTTTTAAGGTCTGGTAAAGAGCACATACACCACAAAATCCAGGAAACTACCAAAACATATTTTATTAATTAACTGCCTGACACACTTGGCCACTCTTGCTTTCTACACTTATCAACTACATATTGTTTGACAGTCTCTTCATATGAATGAGTTCACAACCGCTTCACAGAGAAAATACCAAGATAAGTCAGATTTTTCCCTAGTAGGAATAATCAGAATATGTTTTGATAGCTATATAACATGTTCCTTGTTTGTCACTGTGAAAAAGTACTGAAAGAAGGGGAGATTTGTCTTAGCTCTTTGATTTCAGAGCTTTCCATTCATGGTTGGCTGGCTCCAATGCTTTGCACCTGAGATGAGGCAGAATGTCACAGCAGAAGTGTGTGACAGAAGAAAGCTGCTCACATCACGGCGGGCAGGAGGCAGAGAGAAAGTGAGCAGTGACAGGAGGTAGCCTCCAGGGCGCATGCCTGGTGACCTACTTCCTCCACCTAGATGCCAGCTCCTTTGTAGCTCCCACCTCCTCCTAATGATGCCATCAAATTGTGAATCCATCAATGGGTAAATCCATTAGGGAGATCTGAGCCCTAAATCGCTTCTCAAAAGCCCCTCCTCTGAGCACTGCTGCACTGGGGACCAAGCACTCAACACATGACCCTTTGGCGACCATTTCAGATTCAAACTACAACAGCTGGAATGCGTGAAGTGTGACTTCCCACAAGGACAGCATCATTTTTTTTGAGGTCCTGCTGTAGATTTGTGCTACAAATACAGTGGTTCTGATAGGTTCTATTTTATACAGTTCCCATAAAAAGAGAAAAGTATTATCCATGTGTTCTATTTATCATTACCACATCATAAACATTTATAATAGGTGAGAACTTCCATTGTAACCAATCATCACTGAGAACCTAATCCTTCATGAAAATGCCACACGTTAGATATACTTTAAAGAATTGAAGGCAAAAAATCTTTGCACACCCATCTTCACAGTAGCATTATTCACAATAGCCAAGAGATGGAAGCAATGCATGTGTCCATCAACAGCTTAGTAAGAAATAAAATTTAGTACACGCTTACCATTGAAGATTATTCAGCTTTAAAAAGGAAGGAAATTCTGACACATATGGCAACATGAATAAGCCCCAAGGACATTATGGCAAATGAAATATGCCAGTCACAAAAAGAAAACTAATGTATCATTCAACTTATATGAGATTCTTACAGTAATCAAATTTATGGAAACCAAAAGAGTGGCTGCAGGCCCGAGGAGAAAGGGAAGTGGGTAATTACGTTTAATGGGTACAGAGTTTCAGTTTTGTAAGATGAAAGGAGTTCTGAGCATGGGTCGTGGGGACAGCTGCACAACAATACGAACATACTTAATACCAGCGAGCTGTACAATTAGGAATGGTTAAGATGGCAAGCTTTATGTTATGTCTATCTCGCTACAACTTTAAAAACTAAATTGTATATCAGATGATTGGAAGAATCTCTGAGACTATCTTCTGGCCTTATATATTTAAAGCCTGGCTCCCTTACAGTGCACAGATACTGCCAGTACTGAAAACTACGGGGCAATGTCTATATCACTCTGTGACCTCTGGACTCACACCTTCATGTCATGGTGCCACAGCGGGCAACAGGAGGATTCCTGGAAGCCATTCCTCCCCAGGTGGCCAGGAGCAGCACAGCTTCACACAGGAGTGACTGTGACCTCGAATTCTGTTCCACTAAACATAAACTAAAGCCATCCTGAGCTCTGCTTCCTCCCACTCAGGCCCTGGAGATCCCTCTAGCTGTTCTGCCACCATTCAGCAGAAGGGAAGCATGACAACAGGGGAAGCTGGGCTGGGATGAAGCAGTGAGCTGAGCTGATTGTGGTTAAAACTGATTAACTCCACAAATTTTACAAAACCCAGAGAACATGTAAAACTGTGTCCAGAACATCTGCTGGGTGGTTGGAAGGAGCCTGAGCAAATGAAGGGCTCAAAGGGCGGGCTTCCTTGGATCTTCACAAAAATTCACCTCAACACCCAGTTCACTGTAAAATCCTTTCTCTTTCAAGACCATTCTCGCTTGTTTTGTTCTCAGATGATACGTGTGCTGCCAGGTCAAAATTCTTTGCACAATAATCTTTGGGGATAGACATTCTATATCACTTTTTATATTCTTTCCAAATGTTCCTAGTCTTTTAGACTTGTCTTTGCAGCTTGTTTTTCATCATGCCTTTATCTGCATCATCCTTCACAAATTGTGAAGTACTTGGGAACAAGAAATATTTCTATCATGAAACTCAGTGGAGTATTATAGGCAATCATGCTCCTGAGGAATGCACTTGGACAGTTATGCATTTGTGTGTGTGGCTGTGTGTGCCTCCCTGCGTGTATAGCGTATGTGTCAGGGGGAGAGTCTACTCTCAAAGTTTTCCAGATTGTCTAAATCCATCTTCAGTTGTAAAATCCAAAACCAGACTCAACTCTGCTCTCAGCTTTTACATTGTTTTATTTTATTTGTGTGTGCTTACTGCAACAGCCACTGTTCCACTATTGCTAGCCCTTATCCTCAAAATAAAAGACTGCTGCAGGCACACTAGCCCTTTATAGGCTGTCAGAATGTTCCTGGAAGTTTTGCTGGATAACTTCTGGCTTGACCGCCCTTTGCTGCAAAAAGTGCGGGGGGCTGTGTGGGGATTTGGAATGTGGGTTTTCCTGTGATATATGTTTACCTAAAATAAAATGGAGATGGCACAGAGAAAGCTGGTTGCCAGAAAGTCACCACGGCCTTTGCTGGGAAGCCTCAGCCTGCTTGGGCCCCAAGCAGATGTACAGAGAGCCATGGCGCCCTTGCCTCGCTATTCTCCTTCCCTGTTTCTTCTCCTAGAAAAAAGCCAGACACGTTGTCACACCAAGTGTTTCATGATGAGAAATTTTAAATACTACCTTGCCCAGGAATTTGTGTCTTAACAGGAGCAAAACCTTGAACTAAAGAAATACAGCCATCCTCATACATATTCAGGTATCAGTAAGATATGCATAATTAGATTTGGAGAAAAAGTGTTTCTCTTGTTCCTAAAAATCAAATCACACAGGACAATGTTCCTACATTGCTGCTGCTTTTTTAAATGCGCCTGTTTTAATTTCAGTGCATCTCTGAGCACTAACGGTGAATGTAACCCACCATGAATCCTAACTGTTTTTATTTGCACATCGCTTGCCATTCCCCTGATTATAACTGTGTGGCGTTGTGTATTCTTTCCCCTCAAAATGGTAAAAGTCTCTTTAACACTGATACTAATTGGACTTTAGTGCCTGGGGTTTTCATTGGGTGTTTATCATTCACACAGCGGCGAGAGAGGCCTGGTGGCAAAGTCCTTTCCATTTTGTGTTGGGGTGACGGGGGAACAGGCCTGCTTCAGCACACACTTATGCAGTGCATGAGAGATAGTGGTGAATTGTTATGCCACCGAGTCTGTCAAGTGGGCATTAAGCAGAAAATGAGGTTTCCTTTCCCAAGCTGCAATAAAACATGTGCTTTAAAAAGGAATAAAATTGCCTTTGAATGACTATTGCTTCATTTTGTGCACTATGGGGTCTTCAGGCAAATGTTTCTGCAAACAGTCTTTGAGAAGAGATGGTAATAACTGGCATTTGTTGAGCATGTTCTGGTTCTAAAAGCATTTTCACATTTATTGCCAGTGCCTAACTTCGCTGTCCTCAGCTGCTCGCAAGTGGAGATCTCAGCTTCATAGCTCTAAGGTGACCTCTTGGATATAGTTTTGATCTCCCTTGCTTCTAGAATAGATACCAGTCGTTTTAATGATGTCCTAAATCACAGGTTTCCAGAAGCAAAAGCAGACTGACCATTTCCTGATCTTTTTCTAACCCAAAATAATACTATTCCCTTTGAAGCAAATAGCTCCCTGCCAGAGGATGGCAGAATGGAGGGGGATGTTGGAGGGAAAGAATAATTCCACCCCCCGCCTTTGATCCATTTCCCTATCCTCCCTCCATGGTAACCTGACTTCAGATATCATTCTAGACCAACAAATGCATTTATGTTCCTTTGGGCCACCGATAAATTAATCATTGAACTTCATAGCTGATAGAAAACATAAAAGATCATTAAGACCAACCAGCCAGTTCTACACTAGTTACCTTAGAAAGGGAAAATTTAATCTTCTAGAAGGAACAAAGGGATCAGACGTTCAGATTCTCAGGAACAACAGGAAGCACAAGTCAAAGATAACTGCACCTTGTTTCGGCCCACCTCCTACCCTATCTTCTGGACGTTTAATTCCTTCTCTTGCTTTCAACTGAGACCTACGTGCTAATGCCTCTTCAATCCGCACCTCTTACCCAGGATTCTCTCCTAACTTCAGACTCAGATATCATTTTGCTAAAAGAATCCCCTCACTGAAGCGCCCTACAACTAAACACAATGGTTTCCTTCAAACCATCTCCTTTCACTGTCCCGTTTTTCATGTGGTGCTCCTGCCAGCCACTCACTCACCTAAGCAGGAAGCCTGGGCTCCTCTGTAGGCTTCGTCAACCCCGCATTTAATCTACGTATTTCTCCATCTATCTCTTCTCTCTGGGCTTGCTGTTATGACCAATTCTGTCCTCTCTTGTCCCCCAACAATTCACCACTATCTCATCTCCTGCCCATCTCCTAACTGACTTCCACATTTGCATATTTTCCTGCGAGGGTGGTTTTTCTGAGATGAAAATCTAAGGAATAGGGGAAAATCCAAGATCCTTATTGTGGCACAAAGACTCTTAGCACTCCAATCTCAACTTCCTTCTCCAATCTCACTATTCCTTTCTCTGTTACATCCTCTACCTCCAGCAAGATAGAGCTGCCAGCGACACCCAGGACATACTACTGTGCTCTTTGCCTGTATGCGAGACCCTGTGTTTGGGATGCTCTCCCCACCCGCAGCTCTTTCCCCTCTCCTTTATCTAGTTAAGTGGCACTCAGAATTCAAAACTGGCTAGGGGGCAGCTTCCTCCTGGAGGCCATTCCTGATACCAAGGGTGGGTTAGTTGCTTTTCTTCAGTGCTCTCACAGTACTCCCCACATATTTTTTACCCCAGGACTTGAGTGTTTTTAAAAAGTGTTTATCTGTACAAGTGAATTCGCTGTAAAACTAATGAAGCTTTAGTGTCTTCACCACATGCACTCCTTCCTATGCCTTACCTAAATGTATATTCATAAATTTGCATTAGTTTTTCTTTTTTTGTTTTTTTTTTTTTTTTTTTGAGACAGGGCCTCACTATGCAGTTCAGGCTGGCCTTGAATTCACTTTGTAGCCCAGGTTGGTCTCGAACTTGCAAGGATCCTCCTGCCTCAGCCTCCCAAGCACAGGGATTACAGACTGCACCACCATGCCCAGCTTGCATTATTTTTCTTAATGCCCCTCCCCCTAACGTAAACCTTTGGTCTCAAAAACTCTGCATTTATCTCTTTTTGAATCTATCCTCAAGTCAGTGAGTTCTCTATGGGTAGAACCTATGCCCTATATATCTTGGTGCTGATGAACCAAGTCAGGCACTTAATAATTGCTTGTTGAATGAATGGATGAAATCTAACACAAGATTGGGAAGGAAGGAAAAGACCTGAAATGGGTGCAGGCTGAAGCAAGGTTTGGAAGCAGGTACAGACCAAGGAGTGACTTGGTTCCCTGAGAGCAGCCAAGAACAAACCTTGTCTAGGACACCAGGGTCAGAGCACAGTGACGAGCAGACCTCACACAGAAAGAACGGTCAGAAGCCAGGCAGATAAACACAGGACTAGAATGTGCAAATATTGGTGAACAGAGCACAGAAGGTCCATCAAACTCTAGGCCAGCAGCCAGGAAACAAGCAAGACACAGCTAGCAGGAAGACAAACAAAGCACCGATGAGCATGCATTTCCTCCGCCATTGTTCTATAGTCTTTTGGCAATGAACCATCTCAGAAGGATGACTCTGGGGTATGGGAGTTGGAATTCGGAGCACCCGGGCACCATAAGGGGTACATGAAGGGGACAAAGAAATCCGGGTGCCAATACTTTTCCCACTTGGGTTGGTGTCCAGGAACAACCATTTCCAAATCTGAGCATCTACTGGAAATTATAGGATGAAAATACTGCTGAGTTCACAAAGCTCTCTATTAAAAAAAGAATCAGAAATCTGTATCTATCTTGTCTTGACATATTCCTTTAAAGATTTGCTTTCAGTGATGTGACAATAAATGCTTATGTTGTAGTATGAAATCAGGACAGCAGTTATGTAAAGGAGGCAAAAATTGCTTCATTAAAATGCATGGAGGAAGAAGCAATGGATTATAGTATAGATCATGGTAGAGATGAGCAGATTACTGAGCGCCAGGCACACAAGGGAGACAGATTAATGAAAAATAAATAAAGGGGCTTCAGAAGACAGCATGAAGCTGAATGCCGCATATCACAGAATATAAGCCCAAAGGTATGGGGAAAATCATTTCCTTTCATTCTGAATGTTGATTTGAAAATTAATGCTATTTGTTTCTTTCCCCATTTCACACTTTATTTATCTTTTAGATAATTAAAAATAATTTTTTAAGAATAGGAAACATAAAGCATGTAAAGCAGGTTGCTCACCCAGGAAAAAGTCAAGGATGTGGTGCAATTTTCTTAATGTTATGCATAATCACTGAAAATTAAAAATAAAAGAATTCACCCTTTTTGTCCTGATTTTACTGTGTGTTTTGCCTGAAAAGCTCTATGGATGTTACTCTGAAGAGAAGCCCACTTAAAGTATTGGGAGGGCAGAATTTGGAATTAGATGACCATGTTTAACAGCCAACCTTAGCTACCATTTATGCTGTGTGGTTAGAACAAGTCACTAAGTGTCTTTGAGCTTCAACATTTGGAAAGGGAAAAAACATACCTGCCTCAATTAACCATGGAATTTTCATCTCAAATAAGAAAAAAAGGATTTAAAAGCTGTACAAACATAAATTGTCAATTATATATAACAAACTTCATCAGGTTGCAGCTGGATTTGTGTCTCACATAATTACACTAACCAGCGAGTTAGAAAGTATTTAGCAATCAGCTGAAATTCACATCCTCTACTTCAGCATTGACGCTGACAGTGAAAGACAGGTTGTGACTATTTTTAAGAATTATATTAGTATCTGATTACTTACTTAATCATTTTTAAATTAGACTTGTAATTTCTACTATATATGGTTAAATGAAACACTTCTTTTGAATTTAATAAGCTACATTATAGTATGTATGATAATTACATACACTTCTGAGCAGTTATATGCTTGGAAGCTTAAAACTTATAAGCTTAAATATCACATGGTTTCTCTTATGTAAGAAACCCAGAGTATAAGTGAATTAAAAAGCAAAATAAAAGATAGACAATAAGAAACAGGGAGATAGATCTTATGCAAATGGGAAGAGGACCGAGAGATGGAGGAGGGGAAGGAGAGATAAAAAGAATCAAGGTGTGTTATGTACACACCCCAATGTCCCGCAGTGACTGTAATCATTATCGACTGCAAACTATACTAATAAAAATGAAAATTAAAAGTATTTACAAGATGAATAAAACTATGTGAGAATTCTGAGAAAATGTAGGAAAATGCCAGCAACTGTAACATAGAAGGAAAATTCTATGACAATAGACAATGAAAACAAAAACAGAGTTCTGTGACACCTCTGTAGTGAAGCAGCCCCTCCATGGCTTATGGGCCTTTTTGCCTGAAGGGCAACTTAGAAGAAAGAGATGAAGGGCAGGAGACAGCTTCGGTGGCTACATTTGATACAGGGTCAACAACCAGTGTGCGCCACACCTTTCCTCTACTCCATACTAACTTCTTGGTGGCTTACCCGATTGTATGATCCAAACCTGCTCCCGAGGGGCCTCAGCTACTGAAAACCATATTTATTTAGGTTGAAGTTGTTCTATGTATCTGTTTATGGTCATGATTGGGCAAGGAGGTACCTAAAGTCTAAATAAATGGTGGAGAGGTTCCACAAGTATTCTCCTCACCCTTCCACTCTGGAAAGCAGTCCTCCTCCCCTGTTGATGAGGGGCAACCACCCTGCCAAGACCGTGACTCGGGTTTTGCCTCTTAGTTTCTAAACACAGAGTCCAAAGTGTCAAGAGCAACAGTAGCCTATGCTTCAATGGGACCCTTGCCACGTCCCCCAGCAACAGTGTGTGCTCTTCGGAAACCAAGACATCTAGCCCGCAAAGCTCAAAACAGAAGGGCAGGAAAACTTTCCCAAGTAGTCATTGAGAGTGATGGTGTGTGGGGGCATTCTTATTTCCACCTCTTTGTTTCAGGATCCATTTTTTTTTCCGACTGGGAACACAACACCATAGAAGATCTCTGATTTGGTGCATATAATGAACCTGGAATAGTGGCATTTCCTCCTTGCAAAACATTGCCCCAAGCCTGAACACAGTGGGCTCCTAATTGCATCTAAGTGTAGAAGTATGTGATCTGACCCCTGTGCCACAGTCATGGACCCTTTCCACATCTTCTTCATGGTGAAGGTATCACTAGGTAGGTGCTGCGTTGTTTAGGATTCCATGCCTGTGCATAGGTCTTGTAGGAGTTCCTGGATAGTTCTGATGGCTGAGACCTTAAGGGAAAGAAAGGCAAAACAACACGAGGAATAGGTATAATAAAATCTTTCCCTGAAAAGCTAAACCAATAGCTCTAGGATAAAAGGGATCCAGCGTAGCAGATTTTCCCTAGTTGGCCGCTCTCCTTGAGGAACAGCGCCTTATCAGGTGTTCAGTGCTGGTTTCTGTTCCCAGCAGTTCGAACACTCAAAGGAGGCAGCAGGTAGGCAAGCCTTAGTAACCTGCAGCCCAAGCTCTTGGGCCAACATCTAGCTGTCATCTCTCATACTACAGTTATTGCACATGTGTGCTCAGTGATCCACTTCCATGGTGGCCAAAGATGATGAGTCTATGACATCAACTAGTTAAGTAATTTTGTCTATTTGGAACTTCAGGCCTATTCTATGCTAGATTTTTTTTTGGTGTGTTATATAAGGAACTCCACACCTGAGTAGCATTCTAATATGTTTATGCACACACCTCTCCCCAGACCTGTGGGGGTCTCCAATTTCCCAGTTGTTTTTCTTTCATGCCCCTGACTTTATACCAACTATTGACCATTTTTCTTATACATACAGTGCAGGACTGGATGAATCACTTGTAGCTTTATTGTCAGGAAAATTTCCATTCATTGCTATCTTTCAAAGCCATTCCTTAGAGTAGCAGTAATGCAGTTACTCTGTATTCTTGGCTTACACTAATACACTGAGCTAATTCATCTGTAAACAACTTTCAGGACTTATCCTCCTCCTTGAGATGGTCACAAAGGCCATAAATGTGCCTTGAGAGAAGGGTTTTGGTGCAATTGTGGTAGATAATAGCAGATCTGAGCCACTTGCCCATACAGTTTACTGATGCCCTCTGGTCTTGCTTGGGCTCAATCCTAGATGTACCACTTCTGACTTAAAACATCCTGTGCCTGGTCTCCTATGAACTTATGGTGCATGGTCTCTTCATACCACATAGTTCAGCATTTTATTTCTTAACTATCAGATCCCCGTAATATACCAGGAACTGTTTCTCAAACTATTGTGTAGTTCTCTGCTGGGATAACAGGGCCTTGTCCACAATTCATTATAGTTCTCGCATTGGGTCTTTGGGTCTGGCCATAAATTCCACACTGAATTTTTCCCCACCACCAGCACCTCCAACTTCAGTGGCCAGATTATATGACCCAAGCAATAGGGGTGTTCACATCATAGCCTGGTTCTGCTGACACAGTGCATGTGCCAGAGTAAATTCATTTGGAATGTGGTGCTCTGGAACTCAAACAGGTGCTATGTTCCTATCTTTATTTTAGGGGTACACAAAATGAAATAATTTGTCATTTACAGTAGAGGGTAAATACCGCAACACCTCCACCATTAGATCTCTAAAAGGTTTTCCTGTTTATTTCACAATAAATGGGATACATGTTCTTATCAAGGCCTTCAGCACACTAGCAACATTCTGCCTGTCCTGCCATATCAACACAATATTGTCAATGTAATGGTTTGATGTAATAAGCTGTAGCATATCCAAGTGGCCTAGATGTCCTTAGGTCATATTATAATAAAATACAGGAGATTTAATTTAGTCCTGGGCAAAACTCTAAATAAGTATTGTTGTCCATTCTATAGGAATATGAATTATTTCTGATCCTCCTTTCTGGTTGCAATGCAAAAGAACTTTTCACCAAACAAATGTCATGTGGTATGTCCCTAAGGATTTATTAATCTTTAGCTATGAAAACATGATCAGAACAATAACAGCAATTGGAGCTACCTCCTGATTGGATTTCTGTTCATCTGCAGTCTTTCTCTAGCATTCAACCTGTTTGGGTAGGACCTACACTAGGAAAGTAGAATTATTACAGAAAGTACCACCTCTGTAGACTTCAGTTTTTTTAACTGTGATATTAATCCCACTTTTCGTGAGGATATGCTACTTTTTATTTACACTCTTGGCTATGGAGGATCAGGATCTTCAGCAGATTGGGCTCTTCAGATTGAGACCTTCTCCATCACTGTCTTAGTTACTTTTCTCATTGCTAAGACAAAGTACCGAACATCCAAAATTAAAGGAGGAAGGGTTTCTTGAACTCACGGTTTGTAGAGGTTTCAGTTCATAGTTGGCTGGTTCCAAGGCAGGGTGGCACAGCAGAGGGGCACTGCAGAGGAAAAACTGTCCATGGCAAAGCAGGGCAGGTAGAAGGCAGCAAGCAGCAAGCAACAAGCAAGGACAAGCAACAAATGACCAGCAATGTCTTTCTATCTCCTATATCTTATCCAGGATATCCATCCTTAGGGCAAGCAGCACTCATATCCTTAATCCTAACATTGCATCCCTGATCCCAGCATCACACACCCTAGATTCAGCCACCTCTGAAAAGCCCCACTGAAAAGCCACCTCTATGACTGCACACGGCCTTGAGGGGATATCTAGATACAAGCCATAACAATCATGATTAGTGCTTATGTCACAGCCAAGGATGCAGTTTGGGGCTCACTTCAGCTACTCAGAGTATCAGTTCCAATACTGTATTCAGACACCAGAAAAATAACCACTGGGAATAACTACAGACCTTTAGGTCCATTGGAAATTAGTCAGGACTCCATTTGTCTTCTGGCTCCTACAGCCTCCACAATCACCATGTAAATTTACAATCGCCAAGTAAATAACCATGAATGTCTTCAGGGAAGGACTATTAAAAGTCATTACAGCATATTTTTGCTGCAGCATTATAAGATCCTTCTTTCTAGAGTTCCAGCCACATTTCAATAGGTTCTGGCTCATTCCGCTGCACTCTTGCTGGCTGCTACTCTAAACTGTCCCTAGAGACCTTCTACTTTGTTAAACATCCTCATAATATCCAGTGGGTCAAGACCTGTTGGCTGCCTCTCTAACCTCGTTGGTCTCTATAGTAATGATGACCTCCTAGTTGCATTACATTAAATACCAACACCTGGCCTCTATTTCTGGAGAAAAGGACTGAATTATTCCCAGGGATGTCAATAAGGCCAGCTCTGTGACCACTTATCCTAACATCAGCCTTGGCCTGCAGAGGAGAGACTTCACTGAGCTTAGTATTGCTGGTGCCATTTCACTGACATGCTCCTGATGGCGATGGTAAATAGGGTATCCTCTCAAGTGTCCCACCAGTGGCCTGCCTGGGTGAGACTTGTCTGGGCTTGCCTGGACTATACTTAGTGAAGAGAAATTATCTTGGAGCATATATAAAATATAGTGTATAATATAGTTCATATATACAGCTACAAAACTTCCTTTATTTTTTTTTTTTATTATAAGGTAGAGTGGTACCTCAGTTCATGAACTCAATTCTCCCCATGATTCTGGTCACAAACTGAACTGGATGAGAACTGAATCAAATTCTCCCATAACATCAACACTGAGGCTAACCATTGAGTTTGATTCAATTTTTGTCCAACTTGGTTTGTGACGGGAATCATAGAAAGAATCAAGATTGTGAACTGAGGTACCACTATGTCCAACCCACGGACCACAGGTTAGACACTTGCTAGACCCTCCCTTCAAACATAATCCTTCAGTTCGTTTTCTGGTCTCACATATCCTTTCCATCCTGCCCACTTTACTGGGGCTTTTTATTTCTTCCTCTGCTAGCTACCGGGAAAACAAAGGTATTTCCACTTTTTTCATCATGGACCATAGCTCTCTGCTCCAACTTCTAGGAGTCATCCTAACAGCAGTGTTGTCCCATCCTCTGCATTTGTTGCCAGAATATTAAATATCAATAAATTCCTGAGAAGGAACCTACAAAAATGAATTCTTGCTTATCTAGGCTTGTGTCTGGCCACCTTAATGAAGACACCCCTGAAAGCCCAACCTGAGAGATATCCAGCTGGGTTCAGGGGTAGAGGACACTTAAGACTCCATCAGAACATGATTTCTTTCCTCTCTCATCAGGTCCAGTATATCTCCAGCTAGATTTAGCCCAAACTGTGGGACTAGGATCCAGGAGAGGAGCTGAAAGCAACTCCTGAGGGAGATAATACTTGCTTTGCAGCATCTTCCTTCATGTGGGAAATACTAGCTTTACTAGGGAGGAATGGTCCAACTGTGTAAGTTCTGATGATTCATGGTTTCTGCAGAGCTATAGTCCTCAGGGACCTCCATGCGCATGTCACCATCCCATATTTTGGGGTCTTAGGTTTTCCCAGTCAAGACCCTGAACTTAGCATAACAGACCTAGATTTGCAGGACATTTAATTTTGTCTGCAACTATAAAATTCCATTATATGCTAAGTCTGATTGCCAGCTGTGTCTGATCTCCCCTTGCAAGGGATAAGGACCTCTGTAAGATACCTAAGACCTCTGGCTCTCAACTTCAGTCTTTAACTGTTTCTTAGCCACCTTGGTTTTTTCTTCAAGTGAAGAAAAGTATTTCTATAACCTAATATTAACTAGCCAATCTTGTGGTTTTTATAGGCACTATTCCTCCATGTATTTAAAATGTCCAAGTCATCACAGAGGCAAAGTGGCACTTCTCCACCTGGATATCTTTCTCAGGTTATCACAGATAAAATTGTTAGCATTTGGATCACCATCTTATGCCAGGGATTATCCATGCCCCACATTTTTTTCAGGATGAGATCTTTCTTGTCAACCAGACAATAAGTGAACCAGTTCTTAAATCTTGCCTTAAGACTATTTTCTTGTAGTGCCTGGACAATTCAGGACCTACAATAACCAGAGACCAAGCTGGGATTAGACAGGAAACAGATTAGTTGGAAAACATACCTGTGGCAGATAAGGTGGCAAGGAGCATGGATACGCAGAGAGAAACTCCAGACAGTGTTATGGTTTATATCTAGATGTCTGCAATGAGCATTATACACTCAAAAGTGGGACTTTTGGAAATTGATTGTTTTATGGGGGCACTATAACTGACTTGCTGTTAGGATGCAGGTTCTGGTGTAAAAAAAAAGGAAAAAAATAGGTCACTGGAGGCATGACCTGGAAGGGTGTATCTCTCCTCCCTTGTCTCTTTGCTTCCTGGCCACAATGACATCAGCAGCTTTCCTCCATTAGAACTTTCCACCCCGACTTTCTACCATGGAACCCACCAACTATGGACTACAAATGTGAGCCAAAATAAACCTCTCCTCCTTCAGACTGTGGATGTCAGGTACTGTGTCTCCACAATGAGAAAATGACTAAGAAGATTTGGTACTGAGAGTGGGGTCACTGCTGTGACACTGTATAGACATGTGATTCAGGTAGCAGGACGAATTTGGAAAAGTTTGGAGATGCTGACTAGAAAGCCTTAGAATGCTATGCCAAGCTTGCTGTGCTATACTGGTCAGAGCTCAGAAGACCAGAATACTGAAAGAAATGCAAATGGTAAAGACAAGTCTCAAGATTTCAGCTGGAAAGAACTCCATTGGCAATAGGGCTAGAGAATATGTGTGTTATACTTTGGTGGAAAATTTTTTGACATTTTGCTCATGTCCTGAGATTTTGCCATAGACTGAGATTAAGGGCAGTGAATTAATTAATCTGATAGAGGAACTTTCAAAGCAGCCCAGTGTCCTAGCTGTAGCATGGATACTGCTTGTTGCTTTTAGCCAGGTTTATACTGAATATCAGGAGGGGGGAAAAAAAGCCCATTTGAAAAGTTTTCAGTT
The DNA here is from genome assembly GCF_000276665.1 of Chinchilla lanigera. NCBI lineage: Eukaryota > Metazoa > Chordata > Mammalia > Rodentia > Chinchillidae > Chinchilla > Chinchilla lanigera. The sequence continues at coordinate 197,062 of NW_004955415.1, read as the reverse complement.
TTCCCAGAAAGAAAGAGCCTGCAAATTTTTGGCTAAGGAGAGCTTGGTTGCTTAAAAAACTAGCATTAAAAACAAGACAAGTACTTTGCATCAAGACAATAGGAAAGCTGTCAGCATTGCAGGAATCAGCAAGACCCCTCACTTCACAGGCTTATGGGTGCAAAGGTATAAAGCTTTCATTTGAATGGAGAGACCCAAGAAGCCCAGCTCTTTCAGGGCCAACTAGAAAAGAGTTTCCCAGAGTTCAGCCATCCAGGCACTTGGAGGCCTCTGCAAAAAA
>NW_004955415.1:188936-195944 GCF_000276665.1 Chinchilla lanigera | reverse complement strand
TCTTTTCTAGTTGGCCCTGAAAGAGCTGGGCTTCTTGGGTCTCTCCATTCAAATGAAAGCTTTATACCTTTGCACCCATAAGCCTGTGAAGTGAGGGGTCTTGCTGATTCCTGCAATGCTGACAGCTTTCCTATTGTCTTGATGCAAAGTACTTGTCTTGTTTTTAATGCTAGTTTTTTAAGCAACCAAGCTCTCCTTAGCCAAAGTCAGGTACTGTAACTGACTTTTGTTAGGAAGTAGGATTTGGTCAAAAGAGGTGAGTCACTGGGTCATGACCTGGAAGGGTGTATCTCCCTTCCCAGCTCCTCCTTGCTTTCTGTACTTCCTAACCTTTCTGATCACCATGACACAAGCAGCTTTCCTCTGCCAGACCCTTCCATCATGTCTTCCTGCTTTGGAGCTCAAAAATCCAACTATGGACTAAGAATGTAAGCTAAAATAGGCCTCTCTTCCTTGCAGGTATGGAGTATTGTGTCTCAGCAAAGATAAAGTGACTAAGACAGACAGCAATGTATCTCACATTCATGAATGAGGATGCAGTGGAAAGAGTTACAGATTTCAGTGCAGTTCTGAGAACTTCTTGGCCAGGCCAACATGAAAATCCCATAAGGAAGCTATGGGTAAGAGTTATCAGCAATCCATAGGCTCCAGGAACTCCACCCTATTCAGTCACACTGTGGGAGCAATCCAAGGAAAGCATGTTCTCATCCTGAACTCTGCACAGGTATGAAAATACAGCAGTGGTGGCTATAGTCTGCATGCCAACTTTACCCATAGCAAGTTCTCTCAAAGGGAGGTCCAACAGTGCTCTTCCATGGCACCACACATGCAACAAAGCACATACACAGTGACATATTCAAAGACGGAGCACAACTATGAAACTCTGAGTATTTCATATTTCACAACATTCATATTAACAGGAGTCAGAATTAATCACTGCCTTGATATGTTTCATATCATATTCTGTGCAGAGCTGGATAAATTAAATGTTGAGACATTTTATTAATAAAAATTATGGTTTGCCAGAATGGCATATATTTTACCAGTTTATAGCTATTATAGCAGTCAATTAAAAAGGACATAGTGATAGTCCATTGCCTTTTTCTGATGAAAGTATTAGGTATCAATCACTGATAAATCACAAAAAACACTTGAAAGAAATTTAAGAATCTCAGAGTTGTACTTTTTTTCTCATTTTTCAGGCACTATTTACTGTTTCTATGCTAAGTGTACATCATATTGATCTAAGGTACATATTGAGAAAGGGTACAATGCTGGGCATGGTGGCGTACGCCTGTAATCCCAGCACTCAGGAAGCTGAAGCAGGAGGATCCTTGAGAGTTCAAGACCAGCCTAGGCTACAAAGTGAGCTCAAGGCCAGCCTGAACTGCATATCAAGACCCTGCCTCAAAAAGACAAAAAAAAAAAAAAAAAGAAAAGAGAAAGGGGCACAAAATAGTAATTCGCTAAATTTACAGACATCCAAGGCTTTCTCTTGTCTTTTGACCCTTAAGAAACATATTTTTATTTCCTGTGTAGTCACTTTTTTTCTGCATCTGAAAGAATATTAAGGAAGATATAATATGATCCTGAGAGAGGAGAATTATAGGTGTGATGTGGAGATTCTATCTAGGAACAACAGGAAATGGGATGAGTTAACCATATTATCTGGTCAATAATAAAGGGGGCTATTATTGATCAGATACAGGCTGACTCACAATTAAACCTGACAATATTGATGAAATGACTGAAGGAGGTATCGTTATATACTTCTTCAGTCATTTCATCAATATTGTCAGGTTTGGGGGCTGGGGATTTAGCTCAGCAGCAAAGCGCCTGCATGGCAAGCGCAAGGTCGTGAGTTCGGTTCCTGGTACCGGAGAAAAACCAAAAAAAAAAAATATATATTGTCAGGTTTAACCTTTGTTAATCATGTCTATCAGTAATATCCATAATGATCCAGATAAAGAACTAAGAGTACGTTTACTTCTTGGAGGAACAAAAGAGTGACCTCTGTGTGACTGAAGTCTATGCAGGGTAGGACCAAAGGTCCTGGGGTTAAAGCACAAGCCCTCGAGGGTGTGAGGAGAAAAGGAACACGTACACACTGTTGGTGAGGATATAGTTAGCACAGCCACTATGGAAATCAGTATAAAGTTCCTCAGAAAACTAAAAATAGAACTTCCATATGATCCAGCTGTGCCATTCCTTAGTATATTCCTGAAGGAGTTAGATTCAGCAGAATGCAGGGTTACTTGCATACTATCTTTTATTGTGGAGCAGTTTATAACAGCCAAGGTGTGAAGCCAACATCGGTGTCTGTCAACAGGTGGATGGACACAAACACACAATAGAGCATTAGTCAGCCATAAAGAAGAACAAAATTATCTGGTGGAATGATGAGACTAGAGATCATCAAGTCAAGCAAAATAAGCCAGACTCAGAAAACCAGGCATCACCTGCTTTCCCTGACATGAGGAATTTTCAGCGAAGGACAGCAGAAGGGAAGCTCTGATTAGGCAAAAGGAAGGGGATGTGCGATGGAGGAGAGAGGAGAGAAGACGTAAAGGCAGGGTAATGGGGGATAGATATGATCAAAGTATGTTATACGCATGTATGAAAAATGTGAGAATCCACTAAAATAAAAACGGGTCAAATGTTATAAGAAAATATAATGTCGCAGGGACAGTTAGCCCCTTCCTTCTCCAAATATTCATTCATCCACTTAAAAAAGACTGACTGAGGGCCCATGGTGCCAGGCTCTATGCTAGATGCTGAGGACTCAAGCTGAGTGAACACAACTACCTACCCCTGCAGGGAAGAGGGGCAACAAACCCACAAGGAAATTACATGTGTGCTATGTCAGATGGCAAGACATGCTGCAGAGAAACAGGAAAGATAGAGGAGGCAGAGAGTGTGGACGGTGGGAGGCCTGAACTTTTAACAACACCTAAAGAAGGTTCTCCAAGTGTCAGTGGACAGAGACCTGACCAAAGGAAAGAGCCATGCAGATGCCTCAGGCAGGACTGTTCTGGGCAGAGGGGAAGAGAAAACAAGAACAGGTGCCGACAAGGGAGCATACCCGGACTTTTCAAGGGATGCCAAGGAGGTCAGGACAGCACAGGAGGGCCGTGAGAGATGAAAGAGACACGGATCGGGAATCCAGGCTGTGCTGGGACCAAGAGGCCACTGGAAGGACTTTGGCTTTTACACTGAGTGAGATGGAGGCCACTGGGAGATGTGGAGTGGAGGAACGACATGACCCGATTCCCTGCTAAAGATTAACTACGGACTGTGTGAAGAAAAGGCTGCATAGGAACAAGGGCAGAAGTAGGAGAGGTCAGGAGGAACAGCAAAACAGAGCGAATCTGTTCTGCATGTGTTTTTAGGGTGAAACTGAGATGGGAATGGGAAAGAGAGGTCAAATGTGACATTTGCAGTTTTTTATTTGGCCTATTAAAAGACTAGGGCTGCCATTGACTGACCCGGAGATGTCCACAGGAGGGGCGGGTTTAGGAAGGAAGGTTAGGAGTTGAGCTTCGGTTGTATCATTTGCCAGTCTGTGACAGTTCAAGTGGAGATGGTGCTGGTCAGCTCCTCACCAAGCCAGTAGCTGGAGAAGACAATGGGGCTGGAGATGAGTGTTTTGAAGCCATCACTCAGTAGATGGCTTTGAGCCATGGAAATGGGAAGTAGTATGGGCAGAAAAGAAGTCTAGGCCTGAGCTCCGGGCCACACCTATACTTCAGGGCCAGAAAGAAGTGTATCGTCCAGCAAAAGAGGCTGAGAAACACCAGCCAGAGAGGGAGGAGGACAGGGTCTCCTGAAAGACAGTGAGGAAAACAGTTCAATGTAGACACAGTGTCATGTGTCAAATGCCGCTGAGAGGTCAAGTACAATACAGAACAGAAAACTCCAGTAGGTCTAGCAAGCCAGAGGTCATAGTGACACTGATGAGGACAATTTTAGTGGATTGAGCATCAGTCAAAAATGGGGATGACAGATGTTGGGGGCTCCTCAATATGCACGCTGACCTTTCATACTGCCTTCCCCTTCATCTTGTTTTTACCTGAGCCCACACATATAGTGAGTGCAGAGGACACAAAACTGAGAGAGAAATCCTGAAATTGAATTTATTCATGTACCTATAAGGTACATGGCCCCTAATATTAATTTAACAAAGTTTATCTGTAAGATAATAAAATCAGTGTTGAGGGAATCAGTTTTCCAAAGGAAACAGGTCTCCACAGACTACAATCTATATTTTCTGAACCAAAGTTCTGATGAGTTTTTTTTTTCTTTGTGAAGTTAGTCATAAAACTTTACTACTAAAAGTAGCAATTATTTAAAATAATGGGTGTTCTGGAAAATGAGGCCTGTGATAACTTTACATAGAGCTCAGCCTCTGTCTTGCCCTTAGACAGAATCACATCTGACTTTGTGTTAATATTTAAGACTTCAAACTGATTTGTAACCTTGCGACATTTTAGCTGGCAGCTACTAAGTTACACTGACGTACTGAGCATTGTTCTGGCTTAGGAACTCCCTCCATTCCTCATCACTTGGCACCGTGAAAACGCTCTAATTCTCTTAGAGATCTTGGTATGACACATTTTGATAATTTTGGGCTATTTTGCCCCAAAGAAGCAAAAAGGCATATATTTTCATTTTATTTTATTACTGTGAATTGTGTCCAAATGAAATTCTGCCTCTATTGTTAATCCTTAACCTACCCCTCAGTCTATTCTTGGCATCAAAATGTGTTTTTTGGCTTCCCTTGCTCTCTCAATGCAAGAGCCACTCACCAACTGTAAGACACGACCGTCTGTTAAACACCACCCCTCTGTCCTTCCGGTGAAACTATTACCATTCCTGTAATTTGTCTCCTTTAGTTTTTCTCTCCAGCCCAACATTCATTTCTACCTTTCTTGTCTAATCTTGTCAAAGCCAAAGGGCTACAAAATTCTAGGAAAAATTGACCAATTTCACAATGATTTGACTCCTCCACAGTTTTTACAAATACACTTTCTCCTAAAAAAATTCTAAGATGTTTTTCTTTTTTAAAAAAAAATTATTCCTCTTAAAAGCAGCATTACCCTGGAATAATATTGCCTTTCATAATGTCCTTCCCAGCAAACCTATTATTTTCCATTTATAGATAGAATTTTCATGTTCATTTCCTCTTCAGTGAACTACTTTCCAGAACTTCCTTTCTTCCTCCCTATAATTAGTGCCACAAACTACCGGTAAAGGACCAACATTATCAGAGAGAAGGAAGGAGCATATTGCATGTTCTTGAAGGAAAACAGTCCGGCCCATGAGTTTATATAATCAAATAAGAAGCTGTATCCAACATATGAAAATAAGAATCAAATATATTGGAAAGTGCACTTCCTTTGCAAACATTCATTTACTCAACAGTTATTTAAAGAGCATGAAAACCTTTTAGAATAGAGATAACTGCACAAACCCTGCCCTGGAATAACTTACAGCTTAGTTGGGACAAGGTAGGGCAGATCTTGTTGAGGTGCAATGAAGTTAGTTACAGATTAGAGAGAGGGACAGTGAAAAGGTGGTAGATAAATCCTCCTGGAGAACAGAAGGGTCTCTGAGTAGAGTTCGAAGACCACTGTGAGGACGAAGGAATTGCCAGAGGTGTTGTGGGAAAACAGGACAGCAGTCAGGAGAGAAGTAAGGCTAGGTAGGGGAAAAAAATTAGATTGCTCAGTGCTGTGCGTGAAAGAAGATAAAAAGGGAAAAACAGGTTAGAACATCCCTTCTAATGCTGAGAACACCAGGAGAAAAATAAGAAAGCGAGAGCCCTCTAGGGAATATTTGAGCAGAGAAAAAGCAAGGTGAGAACACCGATGTTTAGGATGGGTTGGAATGAGGCAACACGAGAAAGCAGAGGCCCATCACAGGGTTTTTGCAATCATAAGCCAGGCCTTCGTTAAGTGGTAGGCTAGCAGAGCAGTAGAACAGAGAAGGGGAGGAGATTTTAAAGGTGATTTGTAGATAGAATTGATAGGACTTAGGATCAGATGCACTGTGGAAGGTACAGAGGAGGTGGGAGTCATAGTTGATCCTGAGGATTTGAGCCTGGCTGATTGGAATGAGAAATGAAGATCAGAGGATAAAATATTTTGGAGGGAAAATGGTGTGGGAGAACCTGGAGAAAGTGCCTAGAGACTACTGGAAAGATAATAGTCTTTTCAGAAAAAAATTCAAAGCTAGAGGAATAAATAAATGTTGGAGTCATCTGCACAGATGTGACAACCAAAGTCACAACTTTGACTGAGGATTTTAAGCAAGAAAGAACCAAAATTGCTGTCTATATACCACAAGGTCAAATGGTGTTTGGAAAATTATCCACTTAGTTTGATGAATGTGGACAGCCAGTATCAGATCATTACAGCCTAGATATTTTGCAGATGAAATGGTCCTGTTTTGTAGCATACATCAACGAAATTTAACAAATCATTGCCAAACCTGCCCTTAGCTTTGTGCTGTGTCAATACGGCCAGTGGATAGCTTCTATGCACACATAGAAGCTAAAACCTATCCAAAACCCTAACATACCGTATTCCAGCATCTCCAGGTCGCCTGGCCTTAATACCCTATGGCAGAGTACCACAACACAGTTCACAAGATAATTTCATGAACAATATGCTCCTTAAATGAGAGTCTGACACTGTATGTAGATTATTTCCATTCCATGGATACGGGAACCTGAGACTCAGAGAGGTGGCAAATTATGTACCGTCTCATGGCTAATAACAGGAGGAGAGGCAGACACTCTTAGGAAATGGCAGGGGATGTTTATTTGTTTTACCAAACTATACCGCCACTGCCTGACCCTTTTCAAAAAAGAGAATGTGAACTGGGGATGTATCTCAGAAGTACAGTGTTTGTGTAGCACATACAAAGCCCTGGGTTTGATCCCCCATATGGCAGGAAAAATGAAAGAAAGAAAGAAAGAAAGAAAGAAAGAAAGAAAGAAAGAAAGAA
>NW_004955415.1:178319-188836 GCF_000276665.1 Chinchilla lanigera | reverse complement strand
AAATCTGTGCTCAATAGTAATTAGCACAGCTGAATGAAGCAGGAGTTATCTGTGTTCACAGTTCATTTATTTTCCCTTATGGCCACTTCTTTTGTCTTCTCTGTGTTAGTTCACTGGAAATGACTGGTTCAGTGTACAAACACACACACATACACACGCATGCACACACACACACACACACCCCTTCTTCACTAGTATCAACCTAATAGGCCAACTGGGAGGAAAAGCTACATTTCAAGTAACACTTATTGTCAAAATCATAGGCCCTGTTTCTAAGTGTATTTTTCATACTTCTTTGGCTGTAGACAACCAGTTACCAGCAATCATATTTCCATTTATCACATTTCACAAGATAAATCTGAAACTTGATGTAACTTTTATATCCTTCAAAATATAACTTCTAAGCCAAGCATCATATTGAATTCCAAACTTAAAAACGAAGGCCACTACATCGTATAATAAAAAATTAGTCCAAATCAGAATCAGTATATATTTTCCAGGTAGAATCATAAGAAGAGCTAGAGACAGGTGAAAATTCTTTTCATACAGCTCTGTACTTACTAGATTTACAATATTTCTCCAAGGGGTATTGCTAAGATGTAAGGCCCATAATACCATACTGCAGATCCAATTAGTGGGAATGGAAAAAGGGGGTTTAGAGACAGAGAGAGGGAGATGGGTGGGAGGGAAAGGGGATTAAAAAGAATCAAGATGTATTATGTACATGTATCTACTCCCTAAGATGAATGTAAACTTCATGTAATGAAAATAAGCACTAATATTTTTTTTAAATCAGTCTGAGAAAATCATCCTCAATACCTCTGCTTCAGTTCTATCTTTCTACCAAGAGTTGAAAAAGAGAACCCATAGGACATATCTGACTTGTAAGAAATAGCCTGGGTGAGGCAAGCACTGAGTGCTATGCTCTCCTGTGATGTGAACCAAGAAAATAGCCTTTCTCTCCTTTACCGCTGGTATGCACTCGCTGCCATCAGAAGCAAAGAGTTTCCTAGGAAAGAAAAAAGGACTTGCCCCATCATACTATTACATTCAGACATAGACTGCCATGCCTGATGTGTGCAGTGGCCCCAATAAAAGTCACATTTTAGAGAGGAGAAGTGGGGCTTTGGAGGGAACATTTCAGCTGAAGCATAAATTTGATAGATGTTATGATCCAAATGGTTTTTACTTCCATATGGACTTCTGAGTTGGTGGCAAGAACAGGAAAGAGATCCCTTGGGCTTTTCACTTATTCAGAGGATATAAAAACACTTGGACCCAGAGGACCTGGAGAAAGTCATTTTGCTTGTGCTACTTGAATGACCCATGTCTTCCCTGCCCACTAAGGCAGAGTGGGTTATCTATCCTTCCTCTCAAGCCTAAAGATCAGGACTTGAACGTATTCCTGTTTCAGGAGCTCACGGGCTGGTGTCTGAGTCTCACTTAAAATATAATATGAGCTAATGAATAAGTCAAAGAATACATGACTTCACTGGGCAGCCTATATGCTCAGAGTCTGTCAAGGGGAAAAAAATGAGTGTTTCCCACAGGCAGAAGTAGGTCACGTAACAAAGAATTAATGTGGGTCATGTTTCGCCCTATCCAGGCAGACTTCCCAGGGGGACAAATAGGCCTTGTAGAAAGAAGCTAAAGATATTGCCAGATATCTTTGGGGTGGCAGGAGAAAGCAATCAGCCACAGTAGAAATGCCTTCACCAAACATCTACCAGGCCCACAGACCACAAACCCATCTTAAGACAATTTCAGTCAAGTGAGAGAACTTTGCTGCTTCCCTGCCAACTCTCCTTTTACGCTATTCCAACTCTGGACAGGCTCAGAGAGCAACAAGGGAGGAGGAGGAGGAAGAAAACACTGACTCTGTGGGCTCCCAGCCTGTGGCCAGGCTTAACGGAGGAAAGGGAAAATGGATTGTAAAACAACTTTGGAGTGGTGACATTTTATGGGCCAGAGTTGGTGAATAATGACTGTATTTTACAATCTAAAATTTGTATCCAAGTGTTCTGGGAGACAAAATAAAGTTGATTCATGGTCACGCCCTATGAGTCCTGCTTCTCCCCCATGTCAATTGCACATACTCTGTTTATCCCTTTGTATCTGGTGATTGAAATGGATGAGGAGAATCTCTAGAGGGGGAAAATACCTAGAAGTGTTCCAGGATTCCGACACATACTGCCTTGTGGGGTGTATATTTATACAGCTGAGGTGGAGTGAAAGTAGGATTGCAAGGGAGTAGATTGCCATCCAGATATCAGCTGAGGTCATTTTTTCCTCTGAGAATTACATAAAATCAGCTGACGCCCTCCCCATCCTGTGGTTACTGGAAATGCAGTCTCCTAAATTTTTCTTCCAATCAACAAAGGTTCCGCCCAGTCCATGGCTGTTCAATTTGCCCTTCATTCTAGTAACTCAGATTTGGGAGACTCTTTCCCTTGATTTCCCTGAATCATGACTCACACAGGATCTCACTATGGGAGATCACATTCCAGCACAGGGTAAGCAGTCTGCAATGGAACATAAACATCCATGTCTCTGAACAACTTCTGGTCGCTGGTGATGTTTAATCTGTAGTGTTCCCATTGACTGCCAGTCTTCCCAGGCAGCTTGACCCCTTGTCTTTCCTGCTTTTTCCTCTTCTTTTCTCTGTTCTTCTCCTCAGAAAATCCTTGTTTACTTTTCATGCTGATTGGTTTTGCTATCACTTTCTTTCAATGCTCCTTCCAAATCACGCCCCCGGGGCTTCATCTTTGCTAAATAAAAGGCTATTTACTCCAGAGAGAAATTATGCTACTTCCTTGCAGGCTGAAACTGCCAACTGCCGCAGTCACTTGTGGTTTTAAATAGTAATTGCTTTACCTCTGCCATAAGATCCAGCAACAGGGCTTGATTTGGAGGGGAGAGGTAATTATGGTTACAGGGTAGAGGCAGCTGTCAGGACTCCTGACACGGGAGGAGACTGATGCATGCTTCTATCCCGAGGAGAAACAGGTTCTATGTATTGTCTGAAAATATATTAAAATTCTGGAACTTTTTGGGGTCTGATAAACTTATTAGAGGTCTTTTTGACTTTTTCTGTGTCCCAACCCCTCTACCTGGACCTCTGCATGCGCACGCGCACACACACACACACACGCATGCGCGCACACACACACACACACATGCACACACACGTACACACACACACACACACACATACCTCCATGCAAACATGCACACACTAAGAAAAAAGAGCGTATTCTTCATTTGATGACTGTGACATGTGGTGGCCCTCACATTCCCTGACCCTGGGACACAACGGAGAGATATTTCTGATTCATCAGAAAAGCAGTAGATTTCTATTTTTATCAGCACTCAGGCATATATAACAATAAAAACAGGAAAGAATTTTTGCACCACATTCATTGGAATTATTGGCTCTGGTCTATTAGAAACCCTGGCTCTGCTACCTGCAGGTGAAATAATGATCAGCAACTACTGAGGGCTCAAGTAACCTTGTTGGAGCCATCCCAGCGGAGTATACAATAATAAAAGAGAAAGGTCCTCCATCCTCACAAAACCAATAGCAAGGACCTTACACCTTGAAGTGTAGCCGTTTTGCTCCATTTTTTAAAAAATGACACCAGATGTAGGCATGTCTGTCTTCATTAGCAGCAGTCGCACTACCACCACCATGAACAACAATAGTGTTGAGAAGAGCAGCGCGGCAGACTGGGATCAGCAGCTCTGTGGAAGCAGAGGAATGCACTGCTCCAAGCCTGGGCTCAGCCAACAGCGGTGAAGACTTGTGGACATATGTGGACACTCCTTGGGGGGTATCCTGTAAAAGACTGGGCTGCCTTGATTCAACAAGCAGCCAGTGAAACAGGGGCTTGCTCACCACTGTTGACACTTGGGGTTTAATATGATGTGACTGCCTTTGCAATCAGCAGCTTCTAGATCCTGAGACACTCGGATTACAGGACTACAAATGGCTTTTGTCTCTAAGTCCATGAAATTTACAGATACAAGGCTCATTGCTGTAGAATTATTCTGTAACTTTAACCCTCTCTACTGGCAATATTTTCTGGAATAGAATTTCATGTAAAATATTGCAAGAAGAATACCGAAGATGCCTAGCCACCATCTATAAGTACTATGTTTTGTGCTTTACCTACTCTGTCTCATTAAATCCCTGCTGTTGTCGTAAGAGGTAGATATTCTTTATCCCCATTTTAGGGATATGAAAAGAGGCTCAGGGATTTTAAATAAAGGTAAAATGACTAATAAACATTGAAATTGCTTAATTGAAGCTGTGGAAATAAAAGCTACATTAAGGCAGCCAAAAGATTCTGGAACATCTGATAGACTTTCTCTAAATCAGGTTCCCTAGGAGCGAAGTTTGAGATGAAGATTCCTCTGGAAGTGATTTGGTGAGGATGTCCTCTCAGAGGTCACTGATAAGGGCGTGGAGGAGGCAGGACTGGAAAGGGCAGGGATCTGAGGAGAAGACGCAAAGAGAGTGACTTCACATAGTTCCACAGGGGAGCCAGTGAGCTGTGCCTCACAGCTGTCCGGCCACGGGCATTCTTGCACCTGAGCGTCCCTATGGTCCCCAGGGGAAACAGCCACAGGCGCTTTTAAATCACAGCGAAGTTACAGGCACACACAAGGAGTAAAGAGGGAGCTGAGAGGTCTGGCCAGAACACTGACATCCTCTCTACCCACTCAACAGCAGAGCTGGCTCACACCCAGCTGCAAAGCCTGAAAGCTCTCCCCAGTTACAGCAGCATTAGAGGGAACATCATAATCCGGGCTTCACACTGACTGAGTACCTCTAGAAGGAGTAGACAACCTAGGGTAACATTTTTGTTTATTAAAACTGCTCCGACCTGAGAGTCCAGCATCCTCAGGTTTCTACAGGGCAGATGAGTGTGTCAGTGAAGCAGCTTGATCCAGCCAAAGGATCTCTGCCTTTCAGCCTAAAGATGAGATATGCTTCCCTTCTCTTCCCCCACGGCCCGGCTCTGTGGCCCTGGGCCAATCACTTACCCACATGAGCATCAGGTCTATCAGCAGGAAAAGGAAGAAAATTATGGCCCAAGTTTTTCAAAATAACCAAATGAGATGATGTCTGTGAAAGTGCTTTGTTAATGGCCAGCATGATACAGGTATGTTATTGGTAGCATTAGGGTACAGCTGGATTAAACAGAGAAAATCACATTTCCATTCAAATGGGCTGTGTGTGGGTAGATGCAAACATGGTCAGATGTAAACTTCAAGGAATGGAAGTTTGAAATCCCCCTCCCAAAAAAGCCCTCTCTGCTCCTGACATCATCATCCAACCCGTCAGGCAGTCAGAGATGAGACAGATACGGAAGGAGAGCAGCCTTGGGCTGTGCCTCCCTCACAGCAAAACCCCAAGCAGCTACTTCCCCCAAGTCCTCAGCCTCTGCAGGACCTACAGCTTTCACCTCCCACAAGTAACTCTGGCTCGCTCCACTTTCCCTGCTCAGCCTGCGCTGAGGTCTCTAGCACCCCCCCAGAATGTGGCATGATAAGTACATTCACATGAAGGTCCACTAGCATATGGAACAAACACTCCTCTCATGGAGCACAGCTGTGACTCAAAAGAGTAGTCCTCAGATGTCAGTGAAAAGCTGGTTACAGAGTGTGGGTGCAGAAGTGGACATTCAGGGCTGCAGTCTAGAAATCAGAGACATGACTTGGGTTTAAATAAAGCTAACATTGCCATGAGAAGAATTTCCTCCTCAGAATGACTTCCAAGTACAGGGAAAAAAAAGAACCTTAATTATACAGAATAATTCTTTCTCAACTATCTCTTGTGCAAGTAAATAAAGACTAGGCTCTGGAGTCAGAAAAACATGAGTTTTACCCCTGCCTTCACCACTTATCAGCTTTATGACTTAGAACATTATCCAAACCTCAGTTTTCCCATCTGTGAAATGGAGGTAAGTGAACCTCTCTTATGAGGTTACTGCAAAAAGACAGCACACATGAACTGCTTAATACAGTTCCCGTTGCATGGCAGGCATTTAACAACTGCGATCAGTAAGATCAACAGTAATACCTAAAGGGATTAGGCCAATGCCTCTGACATCATAAAAGTATTATTATCATCATCATTATCATTATAATGCTCCTCAGTATTTCACGAGTTTATACTCAGTAGGTGTGCTAAAAATATTGGTGAAATTAATGAACACACAAATGGTTGCAATAAACAAGCTTCCTAATCCATACAGAGAAAGGGAAATCTTCTGAATTCCTTTCTTAAAGAATCCTTTTCATCCTAAATGTCTTAAGAGCTCGGCTTTCACATGCCACGCTGTCCTCATGGCAGCTGCTCCTTCTTCAGTCTGAGGGGAGCAGAGCTTCCGCCTCCTTCCCCAGGTTGAGAGGCTGCACCCGCAGGCTGTGAGTCACCAGCGATGGTGTCTGGGATCAAAGCAGGTGCTGCACCTGTGGGTTGATGCTAATTTACCTGACTCCAGAGCCAAACATCAGAAAAGAACATCACAGATGTTTGTGTTTAGTTTTGAGATAACAATTACCTTGACTTTGTGCAAAATACAGAGCTATTAGATATTCAGGATATTCAAACACCTCTCTGTGGCAGTGAAAAAAATGAAAAATGTAAAATGCCAAGAGTATCACAGTGATATGTGATAGCTGCGTTGACCAAGCCTTCCTTTAGAGTCAAAAGAGCAGAAAATGGTGGATTTGCCAAGTGAGGCAACTAACCCTATAGAAGCCAGTGTTTTCTTGAGCCAGACCTGAAAAAAATGCCAGAGGTAAGGAGCCAGGGCAGGAGCAAAGGTAGCTGAACTCTCTATAAAGAGTTACACTGGACACAAAAGAAAGAATCATGCTAAGTCCAGTTTCAAACAGATATCCCAAGGGAAGTGGCCAAGGAATCTGGGGAATGAGAATCTGGGAAGTGAGGAAGGGGAGATGATACTTCCTAAAAACCTACATGAAAAAGACAGCTTATGTCATTAATTGAGAGACATGAAAACTGTATCTCACCTATCTTCACAGTAACCCTGTAATAGGTACTGACTAAGATTTAGGGATACTGTAACAGAATACCACAACTTAGTGGTTTAAACAAAATAAATTCATTTTTTCACAGTTCTGGGAAAAGGACCAGAAGTCCAAGACCAAAATGCCAGCAGGGCTGGTTTCCTCTGATGCATGTAGTAGGGGCTCGGGACCCTCCTTGGCTTACAAATGAGCACCTTTCTTTCTGCCTCTTCACACGCAGGGACCTCCGTGTTCATGTATCCCGATGTCTCTTTTGTGCGTCCGAATTACTCTCACAAGGACAAGTCAGGTTGGAACAGGGTCCACCTTAATGGCCTCATTCCAATCTAATACACTGCTTTAAAAGCAGATACATTCATATTCTGAGGTACTGGGGTTGGCCACTAATACATGAATATTAAAGGGGCACAATTTTACCTATAGCTGTTACAATGATTCCCACGTTATTTATGAGGATGCTAAGGTCCACTGTGTGTGACATAGCTAGTAAATGGTGAAGGGAGGAGTTTTTGAAATACATTTTTATTAGTGCCTATTAATTTTATAAAATGTGGGTTTCAATGTGATGTGTTCATACATACATGTTTTGATCATATAAATCCCCATTATTCTCTCTTACGTCACCCTCCTTTCTCCCCTTACTCCTTTCCTCTTGTCTAATAGCACACTCCCTTTCTACTTTCATGACATCTGTTTTACATTCCACAGATTAGGGAAACATGAAATCTGTCTGTCTGAGTCTGGCTTATTTTGCTTACCATGATGATCTCCAGTTCCATCCACTTTCCTGCAAATGACACAATTTTGTTCTTCACAGCTGAATAGTACCCCCTTGTGTGTATGCCCACATTATCTTTATCCTTTCACATGCTGAGAAGCACCTAGACTGATTCCAGGTATTGTGAACCGTTCCACAGTAAACCTGGGTATGCAGGTATCTCAATGGTGTGCTGACTAATTCTGAGGGCAGGATTTGAATTGTGATCTGTTCCACATGAAGTTTTATTATCTCCACCATGTGACATGACCTCTAAAAGCTGATGAGCAGTGCAAAGACATGACGCTAAGAGTGACATAAACATCAGTATTTATAGGCTACTGATATGTCTAGAAGGCTTATGTGGGTGGTTTACTTCACAGCCTGCTTTGAAATTTGTAAGTGTAAGTCTTGCAGTTGTGGATTAATTTACATTTGTTCCTTTGTTACTATAGAAAATTTCTCTACGTAATCTGCCCCTGCACAGGCATATACCTGCCCCGACTAATTATTTAAGATGTTGTTCAAAGCTGTACTCCTAATTAGCAGTGCAGTGCCTATGCCAAAACGTGAGCCCAGTGTCTCAGTTTGTAACCCATCTGGTCCCCATTTCCAGGTGCTGGCGTCAGGTACTGGCGTGTCCTCATGGTCCCCTCTCCTCCTGCATGGAGTGGGAGAAAGGGTCCCTGGTGAGTAATGGATCAATAACATTCAGCTGATTCCCTGGACTATGTTGACATGCATGACCAGTTTTCTTTCGTGACTAATTACATTTGCTTTTGCAGAAGGATTAATTCACCTTTCTCAAGAGCTTTTCTGACTTTCTGCTGTGTAAAAGCCAATTTCAACAATCCCCTCAGCTCAGAAGGAACGGAGTCCAGTTCAGTGTGGGTGACCCAAATTGTCAAAATCCATGCCTTAAAATGAGCATGGTTACAACCAGAAGGAAGGCTCTGAGAGTGTGTGCAGGTAGATGAATGCATGTGTCAATGTAGATACATGTAATATGCATATACATGAGTATAAACACACATCTTTCACAATTGCAATTTTTTTCATTAAGGTGACTCTGTGTCCCTTTTTTCATGGTTTCTGCCTATTTCAAAAAGCCTACTAAATTAAATGTGCAAGTAAATCAGATACTGCACATTTCAGATAATAATACAGTCAAAAAAGAGGAGCAGATAATTGGAGACACATTCACAATTAGACATAACTCTCTTCAAACAAAGAAAGACCCCCCCAGTTAATTAATGTTTGTCAAGCATTTTAAAATCATACAGTTCAACATCCTAGACATTCCCACCTAGAGATAGGAAGACAAAGAGCCAGGGCGTGGGGGAGAAGTAGCTTAGGCTGGCTCTGGGTCTTGTCTCGCTCAGTTATTCATCAAATTTACCAAAGAGGAAAGCACCATATACACACAAAGTAGCTGGAACTAAATTTCCTTAAAAGCTATTGCTCTGCTTCTTCCTCTCATTTTTCTTTTTTAGTGAAGGGGGAATAATTCTTCTGAAAATCATTTCACAAGAGCAGTAACATCAATTCTTAATTATTAATATCACAATTTGTTATTTATTGAGCATCAACAGTGCATTAGATGTTGTACAAGACACAGATAACACCAAGTCTTAAATCAACGTGATTCCTTTAGAAGTATGGGTCTTTGGTTATTTTCTTCATTTTGTTTTGGGTTTTCCTTTTTTCTCTTTCCTTTGTTGGATGAGGTCTTGGGCAATGAGCTGGATAATGAGGTGCTACCTGCCTTGAAAAAAGTGTCTTCCTAGCACTTAGATTTTATCACCCATTGCTCACAGAAGGGCAGAGAATTTGCCTGTGAATCAAAGACCCTGAGCTAGGGAATGAACATCCAACAGTCTCCAAATTTGACTGACCATGCCCCTATTTTAGCAAAATATTTGAGCAGACATTCTATTATTTTTATATATTCACTTATAAGTTATATGCATATACTGTTGTACTGTTACATTGCAATCATTATAAAGCATATGAAATAAGAAATTTTAAAAGAAAGTAAAGATAAAATATTTAAAATAATTTTTGTTTTATTGTATTTCATTAATAGAAACAAAGAATTTTTTTCCTCTGAAATGATGCTGCGATTGATAACATTTATTTTTCTAGACTGATGCAATAGAATGCTACATTATTTTTTAAAATCATACTTTACTATTTTTGTGATACAGGGATTTGAAGACTTGGCACAGCTTTAATGGCTGTCATTTCTGAGAAAGATGCTTCTCAAAAATGTCCATAAAATATTAGAAAAAGTGTATTGCTGTCTAGGCTTCCTAAATCATGAAACACTTTTAACCCCATTCACTAATTACATGAAAGCTTTTGTTGAAATTTGTTAATCAATTTCATTTTTTCAGCTCTATCATTTGCCCTTGGCAGCAAATTAGGACTTATATTTTTATTCATTTAATAGATGAGTTCTGCAAAATATACTAAAACTCTGAATTTTATAATCTGTTTTGAAATTCTATTACTAGGTTTTATAAGTTTGCAATGTTATGATTTTTAAAGGTTGTACATTTAAGGAGCTTTTGCAACAGAAATAACATTTATGATAGAAACATTTTTGGCCATTATTTCCAAACTCCTTATAGCATAAGTTTTTGTTTTTGTTTTTTCCAAAAGGGAGTTAGTGGGGCTGGGGATTTAGCTCAGTGGA
>NW_004955415.1:118505-177866 GCF_000276665.1 Chinchilla lanigera | reverse complement strand
GGAGGAGGGGAGGGAAGGGAAGGGGGAGGAGGAGCTAGCTTTATACCTTAGAGAAGAGGTAAGTTAGTTTATCCAACTGATTAAAAACCTTCTTTTAAAGCCTCCTCCTTCACTGGCTAGCTGCATGATTTGGGGGAAGTCACTTTACTTTTGTGGACCTCTGTGTCCTCACCTTCTGGACCTCTGTTTGCTCACCTAGGAAGCAGAGTTAGATGTCCCTGCCTCCGAGGACTGTGTAAAGAGGCAGCCCATTTAGAAAAGAATATGACCCAGCCCATATGTGTGACAGGACCTGTGAAGTATGCTTATTTTTTCAAAAATATGTCTATGAGGCCTACTTACAACTGTGACTTGCCATCATAGGTCCCAACTGCAGGCATCTTTTTGTAAACAACAACAAAGTGCACCTTTAAGTTTGACTGCTTTAATTACTTCACCCCCCACAAACCTCTTTTTGTCACGAAATATGTACATAATTTATTCCCCATTTCATTCAAATACTCATAAAGAGTCTACTTGCAGCTCTACTATTTAAAGCAATCCAGTCTGTAAATTTCTTTCACAAGGCGCCACTACACCGTGATGCATGGCAATAGGCTCACGGGAGGAAACAAAGGAGGACACTGCTGAGCATCAGAGTTGAAGACCCTGCTCTGTCTGCAGCACCAGGACTGTCTCTCCCTAGACATCAAAGTCCAGGAAGCTTCCTTTCTCTCTGCACTTTCAGATCAAAATGTAAATACATGTAAGGAAAATTACACTTTTCTTCTGCACTCCACTAAGGAGTCCACTGCTCTGGCCCGGTGATTTCCTAACAGAGATTCTCTGGATGCCAACAGAGCTGCTAAATCGGGTCACTGGGTGAGGCCTGCTGCTTTACCAGCTTGCAGCTTCCTGCCTGACAGTCAATACTAGCTGACCTCCCTGTGCAGACAGCTCCTGTACCGTGGCTTTGACAAGTGGCCATCTCCCCAAACATTCCTGATGACAAAGAGCTTATCACCTCCCATAGCAGTCCTTCTCATTACTGGATTCCCATAATTGTAAGAGGTATTTTTCTACCTCCATGTAATTTTATCCACTGTTGTAATATTTTTTGTTCTCTGATGTCACACAGAAAATAACTCATTACCATTTCATCACTCCTTCTCCTTCTCTGCTTCCTAGACCCTTAAATAACCCCTTTCACTTGGATTCTAGAATGTTTTCCCTGATTCCCCTCTCCTGACCATTTTCCTACTTGGGAATGTAGTTTGACATTCTAAATGCCATTGGCTCAGCAGGTCAATCACCCTCTAATTGCCACAGAAGTGGCTTTGTTAATGGCAAAAATTTCATCTGCACCAGCTGAAATTTATCTCTCTCTCCATTTGGGTGCCTTAGGTGGGTGCACCATATATATTTGTTAACAGTGGAAATACCCTTCATAGTTGAGTTGAGGGGGTCTTCAAACTTTCTTCAAGACTTTCCCTCTGTCTGTACCTCTGTAATGTTCTGATTCACAGCACAAAGCCCTAACAATATGATGATATTTTGTGAATCTACCTTCGTCCTGTTTCTTACAATAAAAGAAAGTATGGGCACAGGAACAAACGCTGTGACTAAGTCAGACCAGCCAGTACCACAAAGGCCCCAGCTCTGCTGTGTAACTTTCAGCGGGACAGGAGTTCCACAGTTCTCTACCCTTACCTCTAAGTTGAGGATATCGGCACCTACCATCCAGACCTCAGAAAGTTTTCGTGAGAATTAAATGAGTTACAAATTGTAAAGCCTTTTAAAATTGCATTTTTTTCCCAATACAACCTGTAGGTACTTAATAAATATTAATGGGAAAATAAAACAGATAAATGACAGACCACACTGAACAATAGCAAGAAAGAATAATCAGAGGAAAAAATACAACATAATATCAATGCAAGCTCTTGGCACCTTACAACAGCATCTGTCACTGATGGCAACACAGGACAAATCACAATGCTTCAAGTCCAGTGCGGTGTTTAAAGAATGCAGGGCTTACTTTCTGATGAGGGATCATCCCACCCATGATTTCCGAAGCTCCATGCAGTTAATGAGGCAGCTAGTATCACCTGTTCAGAATTTACCCAGGAAGAAAAGTAATGGGTAAAAGGCAGGAGCTAAGAGGTGCAGCTCACATTCATCAACACACATTGCTAGCCTTCCGGGGACAGCAGAATATTTAACTGCTGAGCAGCAAATCCCGTATGACTGTTTAAGTAAGAGGAAATGATTAATATCAAGCTAAAAGTATGTGCCTTTCTACATTTTATTGTATAAAATACACTAATGGCATATGTATGAAAGAAATAAAATTGCATTTTCAACAAGTTTTTCATTCTTCCATGAAATACACATCATGGGGTGTTTGCTCCCATGCATTTAATCATCCATCCTTTTATGCAAACACACATCTCTTAAGTGAACATTAAGTGCCAGATTTCATCCCAGGTACAGTAGGACTAAAAGATGAATAAACGTGTGGTCTGTACATGGGAAAGAGAGGAGAAGGGAAAAGTTGAAATGCCCAGTGATGTGACTGAACCCCAGCAGATGACTCAGGGTGCAGTGGGCTTACAGTTGGTCAGGACTTAGTTGCAGATCAGAGAAACCAATCTAACAAGTTTAAGTAGAAAGGGATTTAATACAAGGAATTCGATGCTAACAAAATATTTGAAAGGTCAGGAGAATGAGTCTCTATTAAATTTGGAAGAATAAGTCCTAGAACAGTACTCCAGAGCCGCAATCCCCATGCCCTCTGGGCCATGTTCAGAAAGTTTGGAAATCTAGGGACTTGCCAGTACAGCAACTGCCAGTTCCAGGAATATGCCTCATGTTCAACTTCCCATGGTTCGCAACTGCTAGTTCCTCTCACATCCTTACTAGGGCAGCAGGGGTGAAGGGGCCAATAAAGGCTCACAGGCTGCCATTGTTCTCATCATTTGACTTTGTCTTGTGACTGCATCTGAATTTAAGTCTTGCATAAATGCTGAGTCCTATATAATCTCAGGAGCCCTAGGTACAAGGGAGACTCTTTCTAACTTCTGTGGTACAGGAACACAAGAGAGAGGTTGGAAGAGTTATGAGTTAGTTTGTCAAGCTCATCCAGCTCAGCAGAAAGTGTAAAACTAAAGAAATCTTTGGGCACAGAAGGGGGAAGTGCTCAAAGTAAGAGGAACAGCATGTCTTGAACTAACCAGGATCGGACTATATCCCTGATAAGCTTGAACAGAACCAAGAACAGCATTTCAAATATCTAATTCTTTTTGGACATTGTTGTTACTGATGAGTAACACCAAAGTCAAATCCACAGAAGTGTGGTGTTCTGATGAAATAAACACGAACTCAGAGACAAGAGAGTACAATGCAGCATTGCCCTCCCCAGCTGTCATTGACAATGTCCATTGGGAGGTCACTTCCTATATCTGGCTTCATTTTTCCTATCATAGAGAGGGAAAGGTTCCTTGATTTCTAGCTAACAGAGATGATTAAGCAACAGAAACACCAAGACTCCTATCATCTTGCTATGAGTAGTTGTATGCAGTAGTTAAACACTTTTTAGGGGAAAGAAGAGAGCTCTTCATGGTATTTGCAGAGATTTACCTTGTGAACAGTAAATTCCTTTCCTAATAATATGGTACAGCAAGGTTGTTAGGATAATTTTAGACTGGCGGCCACTCAACAAATGCTCGTTGATATGAAATAAAAGTATAATAATTGTGGAATTGCATGTTCTTTGGAAATGCAGACTTTTCCCAGCTTTCCTCTCATGGTGTATTGTAGACACCTGTAATCATGCAGCACATGTTACCAGCCAGGTTAAATAAGGGAGGGAGCCAGAGCTTTGCATTGTTTGCCAGGCCTTGTGCTCAGCCAAGGTGAGTACTTGGCAAGCAGGGTAGACTTCATTTCTCAATATTCATGACTGTGTAATTCATCTAGTCACAATAGGTGTGTTTCATGCAGTTTGGAAAGCCACATGTTACTTCCTTGCTATAATGGCCTCCTCTGCCCTGCTTAGAGGCTCAGCAGCTGTTGAAGGTCAAGCCACCACTGAGTTACCAAGTTACAGCACGCAGATGGTAGAGACCATGTGGTGTGTAAATTACCTGCAGGAACACAGGCAACAACTGAATCAAAATTTCAAAACTCTTTCTCTGTCTCTCTCTCTCTGTCTCTCCCCCAAGAGGAAACAGGAGTCCCAGCAAGCTATGAAAGATAATATACAATCTGATAAACTTTTCAAACAGATGATAGGTGGAGAAAATACAGCAAAATATGAGCTGACTATTCCATTTGGTTAGATTTTTTTTCCTCTGTGCTTATGTTAGAGTCAGCAATGACAAAAATGGAGAACAGTGATAAACCAAGAAGCCACAAATAACCTCAGAATAGGACCATGGTGAAGAATAATTTGACTAAGTGACTTCAAGATTGGAGACAGGCCCAATGTGGTGGCGCACACCTATAATCCCAGCACTTGCAGAGGCTGTGGCAGGAGAATTGCCGCAAGCTCCAGGCCAGCCTGGGCTACAGGTGAGTTTAAGGCATCCTGAAATACGTAATGAGACCCTGTCTCAACAAAACAAACAAACAAACAGAGACTGGAGAAAGTCTAATTCTGGGTTTGCGGCTTTCCCCAGACAAAGGGACCTAGTAACATATGTCTCTGCTGCTTTCTTCCTTTCCTAATTTTTACACACCTGCACGCACACATGCATGCATGCACATGCTTGGAAAAGAAAGGAAATTCATAGAAATGTTCTATGTTTTTACCAGTTAACAATTATACAATAAGAAATAGGACTATAATATAACTGAATCGTCATCAACAGTATGAGGGCAATGCCACAGTTTCCTTGTATTTATAATGTTTCTTCTCATGTTAAATTTCTTTTATTCCACTGAAACCTATGCCAATTTACCCTGTCTTGCCTGGAATAACTGATCTCCACTTTTCTAACATTTATATCTGCCAAAGTATTGCTATCTTCCAGTCTTCTTGCTTTTTTCCTGCAAAGTAGTTCCCACTCTTGATTTTATAAAGAACATTTAAAAATTGATTGCCATCTTGAGAGATTTCTTCTGAATCCTGGCCAACTTGACTTGCTGTTACTTTAAAAAGATGTAATGTTTAAACTTTAGGAATGCTTTATGTCTATGAGGTAATGAGCCCCAGTGGACAGCTGTGTAGCTAATTTGAGTTGAGATTCTTTTTTCCCCCTCTGTTTTAATCTTGCTAATTTGTGATGGCCACTGGGAGTTTAAATAGACCTATGAGAAGGTGGTCTTGGACATGGGGTGTCATCAAAATGGGGGTGCCTTAGAGGAGTGGTACCCTTTATGTTAGCTGCACAGCTGTCTCTGAAGAGTTGATGTGAGGACCAATATAGGCAGATTAGGAACTATGGAAAGAACTACTTATCCCGCTGGAGGGCCTGGCACCGGAGTGGGCCTTGGATCAAGGGCACTTCAGAGGCCCTTTCTCTGACAGCTCTGCCCTGATGTGTGTGTCTTCCCTGTGGAGGATTGCTTCTCTCAGCCCACCAGGTTTATGTACACATGCCTCAGCTTAAGGAAAAGATCAACCCGTTCTCAGAGGTGAAGGAGGATAAACACAGGGTTAGCCTGGAGACCCTGTCTTTGTTCAGCAGGCAGAGAACTAAACTTGCCCTGACATAATGTGGGAGGCATGGATGGATCAGCCAAATCCTTTAGGGGTAAAGAAGAGCATTATCTGGCCATCCTAACCAACAATCCATGCAGGACCCACAAAGTGGGAAAAGACGTTAGATGCTTCTTGCCTAAATGTACAAATGTAGGCTTCTGTTGGTGCACAGTCTCTAGATAATCGTTCTGCTTTTTGCTTCATTTTGCCTGAGCAGTCTCAGTGCTTATGAGTGTCTGTGATGTGCAGGGAAAGTTTCTGCACAGGCATGATATATTAGCCAGAAATAATACCTTTAGCCAACTGCAATTTTTCTCATTTTCCTTAAGCTGCTTGCAGGGAAAAAAAAAAAAAAAAACTACTTTATTAATTATTCTAACCATTTGCCAGTTACTTAGGTTTTAAGGAGGCTTTTATGTGCTTTAAAACCACATTTGTGTTAAATACCAACGTAAATGAACCACAGAAACGAGCAGAAATGCTATCGTGTAGGATGGTCGTCCATAGAGATAGCAGTTCTTCCCCCGCTACAGGCTATTTCACTCTGAGGATGTTAAACTATTATTAAGACTGTCTTCCCTTCAGGCCTCAAGGACAGATTTAATTTTGTACAGCTCAGACTTGATGGCTAATAGCAATAATGCTGAACACAGACATCTGGACTCACTACAGGAAGTCATTCCCTTTGTTTTGAGTCGGGGCGCCCACCTGAGCGAAAGGCGTAGAAGAGCTTCAATGCCTCAGCTGCCAATCCAGAAGTAAAATGCAGAGATTTACTATAAAGGAAGCAGGGTGGCTGACAAGAAATGAAAACTGAACTTCAGAGAGCATCCTCCCACCACTGAAGTCACTGTGTATTTATAATTGTTATATTTAGAAAATAGTAGGGCAAGAGATATAGAATATAGAATACTGAATTTCTTGTTCCTTTCCCTAAGAGCATCACAAATATTCCTAATGTACCCTAAAAAGGCTGACAGGCCAAGGGAGGAAAGGAGTTTTCATAATTATATTTGAAATCTTGGTCCTAGTCCAACATGATGGAGAGAAGACTGCCAAAGCCCTGGGCTACAGATTGCAGAGATCCAACATTTCTTGGAGTATCTGGGGATGGAAATAGACATTACTTTTGTCCCAGCTTTCTAGCCTTTTTAAAAATTGGTCCTTCATGGTTTCCTGTGATCATACCCTTTATGTCAATGATCCTAACAATGGGGCCCAAGAACGTCTCAATCACCTGTATGTCATTTGCCTCCTTACTGTCCCCACCAAAATACTAACAAACACATGTGTAGCAGAACTTTCCCTGAAAAGGTGTAAGTCATTACCATGGGTAATGGAGGGTGTCGCGTTTTACACGGTAAGGAGAGCACTGTAAACCTCTTCTTGTTCCTTTCAACCACCCAGCCCTGGCATTTTTTCACTGGTTGTAGACACCATAGCTGTTTAACCTCCAATGATTTTTCTGCTCCTTCTCACATCTCTCCCTCCATGCCTATTATAGGTTGAATTGTTTCCTCCCAAAATATTGCATATTCAAGTCCTCACCCCAGTACCTGTGAGTGTGACTGGAAACAGAGTCCTTACAGATGGCAGCACGTTAAGGTGAAGTCTTTAGGGGTGGGCCTGAATGCAGTACGACTGAGAAAAGAGCAGAGACACAAATACACGAGGGGACGCCGAGCCATGACAGAGGCAGAGAAGGACGGATGCAACTGTAAACGAAGGAGCACGGGGCATGGCCAGCCCCAGCAGGAGCTGGACAAAGGAAAAGAAAGATCCCATCCAGACCCACAGACAGACAGCATGGCCAGCTCTCCTTTGATTTCAGACTCGTAGCCTCCAAACTTGAGAGAATAAATGTCTGTTACTTTAAGCCACCCAGTCTGTGGTACTTTGTAACGGCAGCTATAGAAAATTAATACAACTGTACCTTTCCTCCTCTCTTTCTCTCCTTTTTATTTTCTCAGTAGAGATATTTAGTATCTATTTTATTATGTTGAGACTTACCCTCAGATCCTCATCTTTGACCCACATGCTGCTGATTAATTCAATTTCCTAAATAAGGACAGGTCCCTCCTTAAGAGAAATCCTGGGGCCAGAGATTAAGAAAATATTTTTTTCTTCCACTATCTAGAGTGTACTTAGATGGGAAAAAGAAATCCATGGGCTCAAATTAAATCTGAATGTCTAATCTCTACAAATTGGCTTCATCAAACAAGCAGACCTTTCCTTCACATGAATTAGCAGCTTCCTGTTGTCCATAGGAATGAAGACCTCCACAGTCTTTACTTTTCTTTTGTCTCACTGGGGACTGCTCCAGTGGCGTTCTCTGCTCCAGCCACACTGGATTCATTCAATTCCTCATTTTCAACACGTGCTCCATCGGCTCTCACACTGTGACCCTGGGGTCCTGCTGCCTAGAGCATGCTTTCTCTGAACTCTTCCTACCTCGGTCCCTTTCCAAGTGAACTCTAAGGTCTTGTGAGCTCCTCTCACTGCAAGTCCTCTGAGGTGCCTTCCTGACTGCTCAGGAGGAGGCATAGCCTTCTATCATAGACCTTTCTGGAACCCACTGCTTTTCCATAGAAATGTTTATTAGTGTTTAATTACAACAGAAGCTCTTTTAATTGAGCTCCTTGGGGACTTAACTGATGTTTTCAATCCCTCTGAAAGATGCATTTGACTGAGTGCTCAGGACATGATAAATGCTTGTGGCTTCTGCCTCATCCCTCATCCTGTCCACTCCCACCAGCTGAGTTCCATGCTTACTATGAGTAGGTTGTTTTTGTTCCCAAAGCTGTTTATGGCATTTGTACTTGATTACTATAATTACGTAGTTTAATTAAATATCACATAAACTGTTCAAATATGAACATAAAAAGAGACTCATTTCTATGAAAGCTAAGTTAAATGCTTTTGGAAAGACCTGAAAAAACTGCATGGGGGTTGGAGGGGTTGCTCTTAAACTAGTTGTAGGCAAGACAGGTTTAAAAGAGAGGAAGAAAAATAAAAATCCCAATGAATTCAGATTTCTTCACCAGTGCCTTTAAGTTCTCCCTCCACCTTAAAATAGAGGGGGTGATAGAAAGATGCAGTTAATGTTTACCATGGTTAAAGACACATTGCCAAGAACGTTATCAGTGTGTTTGAAGCAAAGGGGAGTATTTTGAGGGGAACTGTGGGCAACATGTCTTTTACTGTATTGGATTTTTAAAAATTTTAACCATTCACCATTTTTTTGATCATACTGCATATCTGAAACTGGAAATTATACGTATTGCCTATATCCTATAAAATCCTATTTTGAGTGGATTTTACCCAACAAACATATGTAAAACTTCAGTTACTGGACCATTTTTAAAGAAAGCATCTTGGCTCTTTCAAATTTGGCAAATTCGTTTACGTCTTTGAAGTAAAAAAAAAGTATTTAAATACAGACATAAAATGTTTTCCTACTTTATGTTTCCCAGTTAACTAACTCCTGGTCAGTACTCTCATTGGAGAAGGGGACTTCATAGTAAATACTGATGCAATCATTTGATCAACATTCATTCATCTCCCTTACTTGATTGTGAGTTCTATCTGAAGGGCATATGTGTTTGTTTCAACACTGTAGTTCTAGTCCTCAGAGTTGGCACCCAGCAGATAATCAGTAAGACTATATAATAGGTAAGATATATAATAAATGAAAGATGATGCCCCTTTATTTTGTTCCATGTAGACATAGTAGATGGTGTTGTCAAATATTTCAGTATACCTTTCTGAAGGAGACTCAAATCACGAAAGACAGAGAGCCTCAAAATTCTTCTGAGCAGTGTTAATCTCAGCTCTGTAGAAAACTGCTCAGTATGAGGACAGCAGTATTTTTTCTTCCTCACTGGAATGTCGCTGTCCTGCTTTACCTGAACAAACCTCCCTCCACAGGTGCAGGGCTGCACCAGGCAACCAAGGAAATGCCTCTCACTCTTCTCTCCTCTCTCCCTGCTGTGAGAAGTCTACCCCCTCCATGATACAGCCTGAGTGAACATAACAGATGGGTTTCATTCATAAAAAAGAAAACCTGATCCCTCTTCATATCCATTTTGAGCCTCTATGGGTAAAACAAAACTTTTCCTGAGGAAATTATGCAAATGCACTCAAATATTCTTAAAAGATCCTACATAGCAGAAAATATTTCTGTGAACTAAACCATATTTCTTTTCATTCACTGTAAAAAAAGAAATATGAATGAAGTAGTGGGAAATATGAATAGAAATTTAGAAATACTTTTCGATTCCTGCTTCATTATGATCTCCCACCCTAAGCTTCACTTTCCTTGCCTATAAAATGGGATTGATAAAGATATACATCCTACATACCTTACAGAGTTATTATGAGGGATCCAATTAAGTAATATTTATAAAACCCTTGAGATACTGCAAAGGATGATAATGGAAGCGTGTGCCACTGGTACTACAAGGTCTTCCATGCCATGTTTTCTCAACTGCTGCACTCTTGCTCTTCTTGTTTGTTCCAGGCAGGCTGCACACAATTCATTTCCTTAGGCACAGACACAAGCAATCTTCTGTTATGACACATGAAAGGAGGTTAGAGGCTACTGATTTTGGAGTAGACAACAATAGCCTTGCTCCAACAAACCTTTTGGGGAAGTCCACAGGATACTAAACCCCCATCCTGTCTAGTCTTTTTAAGATATAGAGGCGTGAGTCAAAGCCCCTGTGAAAACTGTAATTTCAGTGTGGGTTTAAACTGTAACAGCTTTGGTATCCATCTGTAAAATGTCATTTCTGCTGGTTCCATCTTAGTAGCTCAAACAATAGGAAAAAAATCACATGCCCACCTCCCTCAATAAAATGTAAAACTCTACAGTTTCCCTATAATGTATGGGCACTCAAGCTATACTAATTTATGATACAGTTACTTTCATTTTTTAGCATTTTTATTTGGCTCTTATGCTACATAATTAATGGTGTTTACATGGAAAGGTTGTTTAACTAATGTAAATGGCATAAGTGGATTACTGAGCAAGCCTTAAAACAAATAAACATTTTTCTCCTTTGAAAATATTTTTTCAGTGTCCTTTAAATGTCTGGCACAAGAGCAATTTTTAAAATGTCAAAAGAGATACAGAATTTAGGTTTCTGAGGTCCATTCTTCTTGGGGAACAGGCTTATAATTTTGTATCCTATAGCGATTGGCTTGGGGGAGTCAACAGTGACCCTGGTGGCCCAACAACCCCAAACTCAGAGGCATGTCTTTCTTTGGAAGGGTGCCAGTTTTCCTCTACAACCTTAAACATAACACAGTATCTGGGCTTTACAGATCATTTCCTGCAGAGTTTTCAGGAGTGAGGATGAGAGACTCATGAAATAAACCAATGTGTTACTATAAAGACCAGAAAAGCAACAGGGGAGGAAACCCATCTAATTTCCAAATACTTCTACCATCACAATTACATCACCCAGTCGTGGCAATTACTGGGATTGCCCCACCTAATGAAAGTGTGTATCACACATTCTTTGAATGGCAGCACAAAGCTGGGTTACTATAAAATAGAGCTGGCATAGCAGTCACTACCTGCCAAGATGTATTATTTTTCTAAAGCATTTGGAAAAAAAGCTTTGACACCAAAGGCCATTTCTTTACTCCAGCTTTCCCAGAGGCAAAGAGCCAAGGCAGCAAGAATGAAGATGCCTCCCCTTACATCCACATACCCAGCCTTTAGGAGGCATTAAGAGGAAAGCCTCAGCTTCAAGTCATCTCTGTAAGAACAGATAATGTGTCCTCAAAAGCACCCTTGAGTTATCTCAGGAGTTGCAGACCGGACTGTCTGAGCAGACATTCTGTAGAGTAGGGTCTGGCCTCAGGGCTGACTGCTAAGCAGATAGGTTATTGAGATCTATGAAAACAACTCAATCCAAGTGAGTTCTGAACAGCCCAGAACACTGAGATCCCCGCTCCAGTCTTATCCAGATTCCCGGAGGGTAGTCTAAAACTGGAGTCCAGACTTAGAGGACAAAATGCAGGTCAAATGCACATGAGAAGCATGTTGTAAACTGCACAAGACTCCATGCTACCTTAAGACCTCCACTTTCACTTTCCTATCACCTGAAATATATTAAAAGCTATGTAATCATACATTTAATGATCTATCTCTAAAAGAATTTTTATAATTTTACTTTTGAAATTATTTGGCTAAATTAACTAATTTAAAAATGCTAAGATTTCTCAATATTCCTTATATACATTTAAGAACTCTCACTTGGAGAGGACATGTCATCTAAAAACTGTTTTCAAATGCAATGAAGTTGTTATGAATGCTAAAACCAGGTATTAAAGAAGTTGACACAATGTTCTATTCATGACCATTGAATGAATGCTTATTAAATCTGCTTGGGCTGCTCATTTTGAGGTTTTTTTGGAGAAGATAATCATTTTTCCTGGTCAGATTCCAGACATTTTCAAAGACAAACCTCTGGTCCCAAGCACTGGGAGCCCTGAACCTAGACGCCAAACTAGTCTTCTGTGATAAAGGCCCTCATCCAGATACTCCCAAGGGACAGGGCATCCTCTGGTGTGGTTATCAGGAACTCCCAGTTACTCTGTGGAACTTTCATCCTCAACTGAAAGAATAACATGGAGGTTCCCGGAAATGTACCATCACTTAAAAAGCTAAGAATTTCTTTCTAATTCAAATCATCAAAATAGACAACTCAGAGAAATTTATCAATAATCAACAGTAAAAACCCTTTGCTGTTGGTCTTTGGTGAAGCCAATCTTTTCCTTCAGTTTGTGAAATAATGTTTCTAAGTCCAATGTACTTTATAAAGTTTCATTTTCCAATGAGAAATGGGATTTGAAAGGTTCTCTGGAGTTACATTTCTGGGAAGTTTTTCTATTGCTCCACAAAGTGTAAGTTATGCATGCTTTTCCAGGGTGTTTATAACTACACCTAAGATTATTTCTTTAAAGACATTCTACCAGCAACTGTTAAGTGAAATGACTTTTTCCCCCTAGAAATATTAGGTCTTTTTTGAGTGTATTAACTAAAAATAACCATAGGTAACCTGCTTACAGTCACAAAAGTCCCCTTTTTAAGCTACCAGCAAGTGCTGATTGATAAAACTATAAACTTGAAAATTCGACTTCCTAAATGTGTTCTCTAGAAATATCACATAATTACACGGTTTGTATAGGGATTCATTCCTGACTTTGGCTTGCTTTATATCTTGCTTGGATACACACTGAGTATATAGTGGCAGGCCCATAGGATGGAATTCCAGCACTGCCATTTTGCAGTTACGAGAATTTGGGCAAGTTCTTAAGCTTTCATTTTTTTCAGCTGCTAAATGGTATTAATAATACCTAATAGGATTATTCTCAGGATTAAACAAGTTAATGCATGTAAAGCTTTGAGCAATCAATAAATATTAGTTTTGAGTATTATTATAATTATCATCCATCATTTTCTTACTTTTGACAGTACGAACATTTAAATCTCCACGTCTGGAACCTGGACTACTTGCTTACCTCCTGATTTTCCTTCTTATTCCACTGTTACCCGTTCTAAACCCTTCTCATCTCCTTCCCAAAGCTGAGGGACCCTTTCAAAACGGAAGTGACCAGCTCAACCCTCTTCCCACATAGGGACAGAAAGAGTAAGACAGAAGGAGGGACAGAAAGTGGCCAGCTGCCCTTCGCACGAATCTGAAAGGCTGTGCCTGGCCGCCTGGCCTGGCTCATGCTTACCTTCTCTTCAAGCCTTCTATGCTGCAGCCACATTGATAGGTCTTGGAGCTCTGCCCTGGTCCCTGATCCTTCACATCCCGGGCCAAAAGCTACCTCTTCAACTAGATCACACTCCTGCTGTATTTTTCATGTCATACTCCTTCCCTTCAAAGAATGCACTTTGATCCAAAAATGCGTGACTTATTTTTTTTTTTTGTGGTTTTTCGGCTTATTCTCCGGTACCAGGAACCGAACTCACGACCTTGCGCTTGCCAGGCAGGCGCTTTTGCCGCTGAGCTAAATCCCCAGTCCCAACACCGCATGACCTATTTAAGGGATAAGTTCCTCATGTCTGCCTTGTCTACCCAATTTTTAAACTTGGAGAGATCATGCCTACCAGGAATAGGACCATCCTATTCCCCACCACTTAGTTTGGCCAGGATCAAGGACAGTAAATGGGCTGTAAATTAATGATTGCATGCAGGGCGGGGTTAAATGGCCTAGACTGCAGTGTCGTCGCAAAGGGGGTTCCCACACCTGACGCTGATTATTAAAATTTGGTTGCACAAAGTGGGATCACTTTTCTAATTTTTCAACAGTCTCCCCCTCCCCGCCCACTCTCTCCTCTCCGTTTTTATTTTTTAAGTTCTCTTTTTCACAATCGGCTTTGTTTTTGTCGTCACTCCGTTTCTCGGCTCAGGAGCCAGCCTGAGCGAGCGGACTTTGAGACTGGGATCTGACTGGAAAGCAGAGGCCCGGGCGGAAGTGCGGGCGGAAGTGCATGCGGGCGGGCGGAAGTGCGGCGGGCGGAAGCGCGGCGCGCGCGGCGAGGCCGATGTGGGTGTCCGCGTTCGCGTGCAGGCGGTGGGCGCGCGCGGCCTGCAGTCGGGCGCGGCGGGAGGCCAGAGAGGGAGGTCCACAGGCTCTCCGCGGTGTCGCGCGCTACCAGTTGCCTTTGTCGTTCGAGGGAATTTAAACCGGGGGCTGTCAATGCCTGAGCCATGGGCAAGGGTTGCGCACGCGCGGTGTGTGTGCGCGCGGCGGGCGCGCGCCCCGGGCGCGGAGTAAGGTGGCGGGAAGGCCGAGGCGGCGTCCAGTGACACGGACGAGCGCCCGCGCCCCGCGAAAGTTCAGGTCCATGGGTCGCAGTGTGATCACACTTGGCGCCGGCGGAGATGACTGCCTTTTACGGTGCACATTTTGAGCAGCTATGTTGACCTTTAGCTGGGGCGGAAAGGCTGAAAGGTGCGGGAAGGAAACCGCGCGCCTGGTTTCCCTGGACCCGGCCGCCGGGACAGTCGCCGTTGCCCTGGGCAGAGGCAGCCCAGGGGCGCCGAACAGTGAGAGGACAGATCAGAGACTGGAGGGTCCCCGAAAAACACTTAGCCTTATCAGTCACCCCTGACGAATACCAGTTCACACAACTTTTTAGTAAGGCTAAGGATAGAAAGGCCCTACGGAATTGTCACCAACATGAATAGGCATGCAGTTGTTTCTAAGCCAACACAAGGTGTTGCCTAGGTGATCTTTATTCTTAATAGATAATGTTAATACAGTACTTTTATGTTAGGCCCTTACATCCACAGTATGGCCCAGCATGAAACAAAGGTTCTCAGTTCTTCAAGGATAGGTGATATGTTACTGTATTATAGCAACACTTACAGCACATTTCCCATAAGCTGGGGCCCTGAGTGATAACCATATCACTGGCATACAGCAGAACTAATGGCTCTATGTGAAATGTTATAGTCTAATAACCTGGATTCTGTTCTACCAAGGAGTTGACTGAAATCAGGAAGGCTCAGTTTTGAAAATTAAGATTTGTGGGATGCTTTAGACAGGCCCAAGATTTTCTTTTTTTTCCTGCTTTTTCCTTTTTTTTTTTTTCCTGCTTTTCCTGGTCCAGTAGTAGCCACTTGCCAAGGAAAGGTGACATTTTCTTTTATACTCCACCAGAGGAATATGTGGTTATATAGTTTTATTTAGATGTACTATTGACAGGTAAGTAATGCAAATGAGGATTTTTCTAACTTGGGAATTTATTGGCTTGTGTTTCTATTGTGTTCCAGTTGCCTGGATCTATCATATTTCTTAAGTACCCAGAGCCATTATGGAGAGATGTCTTCAGAATAAGTTTCTTTCAAAGCTTTTATGTTTTGTTACTTGTAAATACTCTAGCTAACTGATACATTCAGTTACTCTAATCCTAGAGCTTGGGGTTTCAGAAATAGCAAGAGTTTGAGGTGATCTGGTACTAGTAGTAAGGTTTTCTGTGTTCCTTATTTTAAATCCAATTTTTGCTACTGCTTTATTCAAGGAGTATACACCAAAAAGGAGCCAAAATCTAGCTGGAATAGTGCCTGGATGTGATTTTAATTTTGTTTTCAATTATTCTGAAGGAGAGAAGGCATCTGGATCAGGTGTGCATAGTACACAGGTGGTAAAAACTCAGTAAGATTCTATCATCCTTCCCCTTGTATCACATAGCAAGTTCTAGGGACAAAATCAGTTGAGGTAGACCTTTTAAAAATGGAAAAGAGACCTAGGGAAAGAGAAAGAAGAGAGAAAGGGGAAATTAAAAAAAAGATGTGATATGTATACTTATGAACTCCCTACAATGTTTTCATTATGTATCTCAAACATGTGCTAATAAAAAAATCACTTGGGGAAAAATATGCAAAGTGCAAAGTTGTGGTTAGGTTTAGCATAGATATATGATCCTCATCCTTAACTTCCTACACCATTATAAGAGGGATGAGGAAGCATGAAAAAATTATTCTCTTTTTATTCCAGCTCTTACCTAAATTAAAAATTAACTTTCCACAGATAGAGGCAAAGTTCAGTATACTGTATTATTAGAAAATATTTATTTCCAAGGATTGAGAACATTTTACAAATGTCTTTCTCCTTTTTCTGTTGCCATAACAGAATAATTTAGGCTGGGTAACTTACAGAGAGAGTTTATTTGCCTCATGATTCCGATGGCTGGAGGATCTAAACAATATGGCCCTGGAGTCCTGGCAAGAGTCCCTTGGCTGTGTCACATCATAGTGGAGAAACAAGGGAAACTGGCTGCATGCAGAAGGGCCAAATGTGTGAGATGACCTCACTTTATAGCACCCACTCTTAAGAGAATTAATTGACTCTGAGAAATGAGCATTAAACCAGTGTATCTCTAAAACTCATCACCTAATTACTTTCCAGTAGGCCTTACCTCTTTAAGGTTCCACCACCTCAACCACGCCACATGGAGGACCAAGCTTCCGACACATGAATCTTTGTGGGATACACTCAAGCCATATCCATACTGCAGCAATCAGTAGTAATAACTCATAGCAGCCATTTTCTTGTTATAGTCTTCATTAAAGTGGTATTGTATTTTCAGTCTTTCCTCTGCCCGAGGTGTGAATTTCTTAAGGGCAGGAAAATATTTTACTTACCATTGTATTTCTAGTACCTAGCACACTGCAAACACTCAATACATGCTATAGAAATGCAAGGGCAGTGTCCCTGAGGAAAAGTTGACTCTATAAAGGGTGTAAAAATACTGTGAATGCAACAAGGTAGAGAAAATAATATAAAACAATAATCTCCTTTCCCTAGAGTTACTAAAAGCAGTTAGAAGTAATGCTTTCACAGCTTGGAGCACAGAGGGCATATTTGAGAGTTCATAAATGGTCAAAATTTGCCTTTTAAGAAGATCTGGCCATGGCAAGCAGGAGGTCATGAGTTTGACTCCCAGTACCAGGAAAACAAAACAAAACAAAACAAAACGAAAAAGAACTGGCCTGCGCAGTTGTAGGTAAGGCTTTGTTGTATTGACTGGAACATATAAGCCAGAAGCCCCTACCAACCCTATCTCTGCTCTCCCTCCGGGCCTGCCATACTCATCTTCTCATCCAAATGCCCATTCCATAGATATTGAGAGAGTTTTCATGAAGGTGTGCTAAATTACTGGCTTGCTTAGGGCTCTGGTATCTTGATGTGTCTTGCCTCAAGCATAGAGAACCTGTGTTCGGTCACTATTTTAAGCCTAGATTGCTCAAATAATATTGACATAATAATAATAATGACAAAAACCCTTGTTCCTCGTTTACTAACAGCATTCAGAAAGAGCTCAAAGCTGACATCTTTTTATGTTGCAATAGGGCAGTCATGGGGTGTATGCTGCCTTGTCCTGTCGCCAGTGGGAGTATAGCAGCAACTAGAATGTTCCAACGGTAAACAAATGAACTTCCTCTAATTGTCCCAGGACTTTTTCATATTAATAATGAAATAATGGGGAAGTGGTTTCTAGTTTAGTCGGGGAGGAAGGAAATGACATTGAATTATTTGATTTTTTTATTTCTTAAAACATACAGTCCTGCCGGTCAGTCAAAAGAAAGGATACTGTTATTTAGTAGAAATGTAGTCAGCTAGGGCAACTTGGGTCATACTCCTGGGGAAAAAAGACCTAAATTCAGCTGTTTCTCCAGGTTCAAAAAGTGAAATTATCCTGGTACCGGAGAAAAACCAAAAAAAAAAAAAAAAGTGAAATTAATGTGAATCTTCTTAGATTTAGAGATCAGAACCTCATTCTATGCTAAAAAGATTTTTTTATCCAAAGCTGAGACTTTCTTTGTTCTCTCCAACTTAAAAATAAGCCTGAAACAAAACATGGTTTCTGTTCTTTAGCATACTCTGAGGATTCATATATATATGCGCTTGAGATTTGTTTTAGAAGAAATGGTATTGAATTTAGGGATGCCTTCTAGTTCTGAAATTCCATGTTCTCATTCAATACGTTATCGCTCAAGGAAAAAATATAGAAAAATGAACAAAGAATGCAATGTGAAAGACCCAGTTAAACATTATTTTCCTTATCCAAAGTTATTTGTCAATTCTAAGATATTAAAATATTCCACTAAGGAGACCTGTTGATGAACAGACTAGGACTAGAAGAATATAGAATGTCACGTCTGAAGGTTCCAGGGCCTCAGCTCAGATGGCTCGTTTCCAGTGTTCAGATGGAGCACTGTACTTCCGTGGTGTTGTTGATCTCACAAGTTCTGGAAACGCTGGGCTCAGGAGTTCAAGTGTCCGCAGCCATTTGCTACAAAATAGCTAGAAATCAATGAAACACCCTTTAGGTCCTGTGTGCTAATGTGGGTGACTTCACCTCTTTGGCAAGTTGAATTGGGAATGGGTAGAATATTGGTAATAAACAGAAGACACTGCCTGGGTGGGTAGATTTCAAATTACAAAAACTTGCTTTGGAAATATGCTTGTGAGCTTCTAAATAGCAAGAAAACTGCTATTACTGGCAAGTCACGAGACTAAGATAGTTTAAGGAAATTGCCTT
Source organism: Chinchilla lanigera (assembly GCF_000276665.1). Taxonomy (NCBI): domain Eukaryota; kingdom Metazoa; phylum Chordata; class Mammalia; order Rodentia; family Chinchillidae; genus Chinchilla; species Chinchilla lanigera. Next base: position 159,111 of record NW_004955415.1, on the reverse strand, counting down.
CTTTCTGAGTCAGTATTAAATATCAGATATTTTCAAAGGGAAGGGGTCATTTCGATTGAGAAACATAATGTGGAAAAGAGTCTGCATAATTCCTTATGCACTTTGTTCCCATTCCTTGAAGTAGATGATTTTTGCCCTCATTTTAATGCTGTCTTTATGGAATGAAGGAATCTTCAAATTGGTTTTTAAACTCTATTAAGCCCTCATGTATGATATAACCCAACCACATTATTCTGGTTTTCTTGGCTTTCAGGAACTGCTTTGCAGCCATTATGTCATAATTGAACTGAACATTGTTGCTCAATCTGAATTTGGAATATGCTGCTGTGGCTCTGGGCCAGTTGCTGAGTCAGTGTCTTTGGGGTTGAGCATGGAAGGGTAGTGCTGCAGTGTGTGCGGACCCCATCATATTAATCAGAGTCCCCTTTGGACTCTTTGGTACTAGAGGGAGAGTGTCGTGAAAATGCGTTGCTGTTCATGATTAGCATCATCGTTTTACTTTTCTTAGCTGAATGTTTTCCTGGAAACCTTCCCCTGACATTGTCATGTGAACCAACCCCATTACTGAATAGACTCCTCTGAAGCAGTGATCTGGAAAGAGTGACTGCTAAGGTCGAAAGATTCTAAAACAAACTAATGCTTACACTGAAGATTCCTGGTACTTCACATTTGTCAGCTTGCTACAAGGCAAAAACAGTGGCATTTCTACATATGGAAGAGCATGCCAAGGTGAAGAAGATCTATCATTAAAAGTACTCTTTAAGATGTGTCTAATAGGGAGGGAGAAAAATACATTATTCTTCTTTTTGAAGTAAATTTTTGCATCTCAGATGTTTACACAGTTTCAAGATGAGGGCCAAGCCCTTTTAGTGTCATCCCCATTTCCCAACTCAGTCCTTTCAACACCAGGCTTCCCAGTTGTGATGGAAGAGCAAGAGAAAAGAATTGGCAATGGACAAATGCCTTTACACTCCTGTCTGGGTCTGGAAGTAAGTTATCATCCTCTTTAAAGAGCCAAGTATTTTTAGGCTGCTTACAGTAAAAACAGTTCCCATCCTTGTTCAAAGCCTAATGCAATAACAGGTCGTTGACATCGTAATTCCTCAGTATGGGATTTCCCTTTCTTGAAATAGGACTTTTGAGGCCCAAAGCCTGTCTATGCACATGGTTCCTTTGGGTCTCTGGAAAATGACAAGGACATGTGGTAGCATTTCCCTTCGACAGTTGGAACTGAAATTCAAAGAGGTGAGATTTTCCTAGTGTCTCAGAACTAGTTAATGACAGTTGCCTTTCTCTTTGGGGTATATATTCATGAAATCCTTGCCTAAAAATTGCACTCACAGAATTCAAACATGCAGAATTCTACCTGAAGCCCTACATGAAGAGTAATTGTAATGCTCTAAATGAAGAATTATGACATTTATGCTGTGTTCATTGAAATAATTTTGATCTCTCTAGCCAATTTTTTTAGAACTACTTGGAACAAGTTTTGTCTTTAAAGATTATAATAAAGCCCAACTTTACCAATACCGGGGCAGCTTCTGCTCTGATATGCATGGATTGGGGATCTCATAGGTTAAATAGTAATGGTTTTACATTTTTCCACCTTTGAAAAATAGAGGCAAGTACTGGGAGAGAGCAACTGGAAGAGAACTGGCCTTTGTTTAAAACCTATCAAGAGGAAACTTCAGTTCCTCAAAACCTCAGCTTCAGTGTGATGTTTTAGAAATTGTGTGCAACCTGAGTGAACTAAGCCAGTACCTCATGCTAAGTATTTATTGGCCAGTCTTACCTAGACTTAGTGATGAGGACATATGATAGTAATATGTCTTAGAAATTCCAATTTGAGTAATGCTTATAATAAAAAATTTGAGTAATGCTTATAATAAAAAATTTTCAACTATTTGTTTGAAATAGTTTTCAGTTTTGCAGTTTCCCATTTCTGAGACTGCTGTTACTATAGATTTAAGTCTTCCATTTGAGAACAGTAGAAGTACATTTCCATAAATAAAATCATTATTGTTATTTTTTATAACAGTACCTTACTATTAGTATTACTTAGTAATCTGTAGTTAAGGTTCACCTTTCTATTCTGTCTAATGACATACACAAAGATGTTTGTATTTATTATCCCTTTTAAGTTACTCAGTCAACTTTGCCTTCACCTCTTCCAAACCATTGTCTCTACTCTACTCAAAAATATCTTTTCAGTTAAGATGTTAAATTAAGCAAGAACCAGTCAAGGTTGTTCACTTTAGGAGTGGGCAATAGTTGGAAGAATTAATTCCCTTACAGTAACATCAGACACATCTCTGTGGTTTGCATACGTTATTTCACTGTGCCTATTCTAAGCAAGCTCTCACCACTCCTCCTTCTGGAAGCTCTCTCTCCCATTGGCTTTTGTGATGACACACTTTCGTGCTTTTCATCCTGCCTCCCAAACTGTTCTTACTGTCTCCTTCACTGGCCCTTCTCTGAGATTGGATTGTCACAGAGCTCTTTCCAGGGTCCTCTTTTTTGTTGTTGTTCTGTTTAGATGCTTTGATCTAGTTCCATGGCTACAAATATAATCGTTAAACTGATGATGAAGACTCCAAGACCTTCAGCTCTGTCATCGCTCCTGAATCCCAAACACACAAATGTCACTGTCTGCTTGAACTCCAGAATTTCCCTAACTGTACTCTTGACCCCACATATCCCTCAATCTGTTCTAGCCTCAGGTTCCTCATGTTTAGTAAACTGCTGTGTCATCTACTATAGGCTCAAGAACAAAACTGGATTATCCTTACTGCCATCTTTAATTTCTCATGTCCAATTCATTTGATAATTGTTGAATAAATAAATGAGCAACTCGTCCTACACCCAGACTGTTGAATGGACTTCTGACTCCTTCCCATTTCCATGCACCTTTGTTGTTCAGTACCTTGTGTGTGCTTTTGCGGGGTTAGCTTTCTAAAACACTCACCCCACTTAAAACCCTTCAGTGGCTCCCAAGACATACATAACATCACACATTGCTTAAGTGTCATTTAAATTCCTCCACAGTTTGATCCTGGTCCACCTTCCAAACTTATTTTCTGCTATTCTTCAAAAGAAGTCTCTTGATTCCATTCAGGGTTCCCCCATTGTATTAGTCATCTTTCTCATTGCTGAGACACAATACTCAACTCTCACAGTGTAAAGGAGAGATTTAATTTGCTCATCAGTCCATGGTCAGCTACCTTCAATTTCAGCCCATAGTACTTACAGCCCATGCTCTTCGAGCATTTGAGGTTATCATTTATATGCCCTATTGTTATGCCCCCTGTATTTCTAATTCACTTGTGTATGTATGCATGTCTTATCTTCCAACCAGAACTTTTAGTTCTTCATGAGTGGGGATCATCTCTTATTTTCAGCTCTTCCCCCTCAAAGTGGTATAAAGAAGTGAATGATACGTTTACTAGTCACTGTGAGGTCTATATAACTTTTATTATTTTAGTTTAAAATTTACCATTCTCTTCCTGATTCCACTAAACTACATCTAGCATTTTTTGTTGCATGTATCTAGTGTATCAAGTTGGGGACTCCGTGTGCTTTACAGTGTTTTTAAGGGAAGAAGTGAACTAACCACTAAGTAGGATGATAACAAAATCTCATGCTTTAATTTTACTGAGAATTAGAAGGGGGTAAAATTGGTGTGCATATATTAAGTGGTGGATATATAAATGGTATATACTTTTAGTGAAATTGTAATGTTTTTGGATAGGTAAGGTCCACACTTCAAAATTTTCACAAAGTTCAAATAGAATGTGATTGATTTGTGAGTGTACATGGATGTAGCACCCATTAGTCCAGATGTGGAATACAAATGTCAAAGTACTTGGAAATTCCATGGTCATGATAATAATTAAGGAAAATTAAAGAGTTTTTGTCTGTGAGCACTCATGTGCCCAATCCGTCCTTTCTAGTCACTGATTCTCTCTCAGCTTCTGTGGTTCCCTGTATGGAGAACCTGTTGGCACTGAATCTGGAAGCTGCAGAGAGGCATTTTGACATAAAGAGCTGCTCTTTTCCTCCAGGGTTGGGGTATGATACAGGCCTACTACTCGTAGTTTAATGTGTTGTGCATAAGCCAGTCATCAGTTCAGACTGAATGGTTGGAACAGAGCCGAATAGGATGCTATGTACAATGGCCACAGGAAATGGTTAGCTCAGGATCTTTGTTGCAAAACCTTGTCTGAGTTGGTGCCACCTTCTTACCAGTTCCCCCTGCTAGGTATCTGGGCTTCTGGAGCTGAGGAGCTAGAAAAGCACCTGTGACCCCAGCCATGCCAATGAGTTAGGGCCCTGCTCTAGGTTGGGCCTTATACCGCCCTGTTCCCTGTTTCTGTTCTTTAGCCTCATTCCCAGTTCTGCTTAGCCTCTTGGAATCAACACCTCAAAGTATCTTTTCGGTTTTCCATTTTGGCTTCATCCCTGTATGGTGCCTTTTCTTGTTATTTATGGTTCCACAGGGGCCAGTCTTGCTCCTGCCCTTGCACCAAAGATCTCAAGCTAGGTACCTATTTGTTAAGGAGGGAGGCAGATTCATATCTGGCTGATCAAAAGCACAGAGAATTACCATGGGGCACAATTTCTTCCTACTGTGTTTCCCTGAATTAGTTAGGCCACAGTGACCCAAAGGACTTACATAAACTTTTAGTAGTCTAAAATAATGGGGTTCTCTCTTTAAGAGGTGTGTTTTGTGTGTGTATGTATGTGTGTGTATGTATGTGTGTGTGTGTGTGTGTGTGTGTGTGTGTGTGTGTTTCTATTCATCCTGTTAAAAATAGAAACATCATACTTAGGTGGTAATGAATGTGAAATGGAGCACTTAACTTCTCACATGGCACAAATGACTGAACGGAAGCCCAAGCTCTCTTTGGAACACAGGTTCAGCAAGAGCTCTGGTAATAGTGTTTGGTTAATGTCAGCTCAACATTAAATTTACATTATACTCTTGTGAAGACGCTCCAATATTAACTGTTAATAACCAAGGCGGTACCTGTGCTTATGTAGACCTTTTGATTTTGCACATGAGCTAACACTACAGCTTGCTGATGAAGGATTGTGTGAGCTTAGAGCTTTAGTGTGCCAAATGACTCTTTGTATGAGTAAAATTCTGGTCAGTTAAGGTCAGTTTCTCTACTCAAGTGAGAACAATGTTGTTTCCCTCCTAATCAGATACACACAGTGTTTGAAAAATCCAGGAGCCCCACATAAATGATATGTATCATAGCTAGGGCAGCTCCTCATGCAAGAAATGAATAATCCTTAATAAAGGCTCAAACGACCCTGACTTCTTTCTGTACTGTAATTGGCTACTTTAATGATATGCCCTTCGTTGCTTAGCAGGGAAAATGCTATAAAGTTAAGTTATCATCCCTATCTTGCTTCAAGGAGGGCTGAGTTGGTCCAATCTGTCCTCCCTCCATGTTGTATTTGATTCTCCCATAAAGAGCACGGAAGTCAGTGTCAGTTTTGTTGAAAGGCCAGCATGCTCGTTCTCTTTCAGGGGGCTCCATGCTTTTGAGTGGCACTGGACTTGAAACAGCAGGAGTTACCATCTTTATTGTTGGACTGTGGAATTTGTTTTAAGCTCATTCCAGATCCAGGCTTATGCCTTTTCTTATGCTTCTTGCTTTTTTTTTTTTAAGTCTGTGACAAAGGTGACCCAGTTTGCTTCTTTGATATTATGAACACAGTTTTTTCTGCTTATATCACAGAGGCATACAACAAAACACAAAGGATAAAATTGTGTCTGTGTGTAGTAAGGGCATACATTTCATGACAAAATTCAATGACATAATCAAAAAAGTGTGGTCTTCTCACAGTGGTGAGCTAACAAGCAAAGGCTGCTTTTCAGGATTTTTTGTAGTGCTAAGATACTGTTCAGAAATAATCGAACTAATGAAAATGTCATATTGACAGAGTAGCCCACATTAAGATTTTACTTCAGAAAGCATGATTTGGTGAATGTGACATTGACAGCAGCGGTGTTAGGGTTTGCAGAGTTAATAAAAAGTTCTGAGGAGAATATTAGAGAGCTCCCATTGGAGTGTATCATTTTTCATTTTATTTTCTAGCATTAAGTGGGATACAAGAATTAAGGAATTTTAGCCTTAATATCTGTCTAGGAGACAGATAGGGACCTTTTTCTTTATGTCAGACTCTAATATAATTTTATAATACTTCCAAAGAAATAAATTAATCGAACAGTATGATAATATGTGTGTAGCTTAGGGCATTTGAAAAATATGCATGTTATACAATGGCATAATAAGAATTTTTTATACTTCATCAAATGGTGGTAAATGGTTTTATTTTAATCTTTTATTAGTGCATATTAGTTAAACAGAATAGTGGGTTACATTTTGGCATTGTCTGTACATATAAACAACGATCATTTCTGCCCTCCTAAGACCCCTTGTGCCCTTCCTCTCCTTGTTTCCCTTCCTTTTCTCTGTCACTTTTACCTAGTTCTCAATAAACGTACTGTGCTTAAGGGATTAAAATGTGTAAAAAAGTAGAAATGGAGAAGAGAACAAGTTGTAAATAGAATGGTGGTAGCCTCACTGAAGGTGTTACTTAGCTCTGGGTTAGTTCAACAAATATTCTAGCAAATCTGGGATGAATAGCAACTCTTTTTACTATGACAGCTTTTATTTGTCTTGGGTGCAACCAAGACCACATGCTGTGTTTTGTCATGTTGCAAATACTGAAGCAGATTTCCACTGTGAACATGAACTTTTTAAAAACCTTAACACCTCAGTCTCAACTTAGCTAAGTAAAAGCAATAAATTTTCTTTTCACGATCAGCCAGACATCAGTAAATCTTCAATCTCTCCACCAAGAGAATGTAGCTGTGGTTCACCATCTTGTTACAGTTTCAGGTCGCTACCATAGATGGCCCGATTCTTCTTATTTCTAAAGGCTGCATTTCTGCCTTTAATAAAGCTAATTTTTAGGGTTTTTTTGAAATACATAGTACAGCTTCTTTGACCAATATCCAAAGATAATGTGCTACTGATGGTACTAATTTTACAGGAAATTTAGATACCAGGGTTTTGACACTTAATTGAAACTAGCACAGAATGTTGTGAAATTGTTTAGGTCACTTTCTACCTTGGTGTGACTCTGGATAGCAGACCCTTGAAAAATTCTTACCATAGTCCTTTTTTGTGCATTGTCAAGATCATTTAGTTAGCAGGGATATCTAAGAGAAGTAGAAGAGTAAGAGCTTGAAAGTGAAGGAAAGATCATTGTTTTCATGATCAGTATCTGATCTTTTTGTCCTGTGGTCCTTACTGTAGTTTGGTATGGTAGGTGGTTTTCTCTAAAGTGGAATCAATTTTTTTTGTTTTGTTTTTTTGTTTTTTTGTTTTTTTTCTGGTACTGGGAATCAAACTCAGGACCTTGCGCTTGCCAGGCAGGGCCTGTGCCGCTGAGCTAAATTCCCAGCCCCCCTGGAATCAATTTTTAAAATGAGTTTAAAGCTAATCTCGCACTGAGGAGCCTGGTTGCCAGTGAAGATTAACACTTAATTACTATGGTCATGCTCTGTGGAGCAGAGCAGGGGGAGACTCAGCATGGCAGCAGTGAAGAGGTTAGAACCAGCTGCAGTGCCCCTGCCCCAAATCTTATGCAAACCCTAAGGAGCACTAACCTTTAGTTATAAGTCTAAATAGTGACTTATCTACACACTGAGTAATTGAACAGGGTTAGAGGTAAAATTGCAGAGGGTGGGAAAGGCTCAGTGCAATATTTTAAACATTCAAACAAATATTAATATGCCAGGTTAATTGTGGGTACTTAGAGATACAGGAGTGAACAAATACTTGCTATTATAGAATTTACATGATAGTAGAGGGGACATAAATAATGTTAGACAGCAAAGGGCAGGAGAAAACTGTAACAGGGTCTAAAGATGGAGAGTTGTAGACTGGCCAGCATGGCAGTGCAGTCACTAAGGCCTTTCAGAAGAAGTGACATGAAACCCAGGCCAAATGAGGAAAAGCTACTACCCTGCTTTTCAGACAAAGGGAAAGGAAGTGAAGATTCACAGACTAGAGAGAATATTCTGCAGCTGAAATTTGCCAAGGTAAGGGAGAAAACAGTGATAAATGAAGTTTGAGGGAGTAAGTGAAGCAAAGTGAAGCAATCACGACCCCAGGAATGAGTTCATTTAGGAATATTGACAAATGATAAAGCCAGAAGTGCACATGTGTTTTAACAATGAAGTTATATGTAGTTTTAAAGACAAAGCTGGAGGCTCCGAAGAAGAGCTAGGAATAATAGGGTGTCTCGTGTCAAACAAAGTAGCAGGATGAGGGAGCTTCAAACCCTAGTGTTTGACGTGCTGCTATTAAGCTGTTCTCTCTGGAATCTCTCCAGTAGAAACACTAGTACATTTGTGTATGAGGTTTTTGAAAATTATGGCAGTTTCCTTTTAAAATGTTTTTTAAGGAATTGAGCAGAGGTTTTTATTTCTGACATGTTAACTCAGCCTGATTTACCACTATAGTTCCTCTGACTATAGCTGCATATTTCCCTATCTCTTACAGTAGAAGAGTAGTAGATGTCATAAGAGATAACATGTCATTCAGTCAGGGACTTGTGCAATTCACTTTTATTTACTGTGATGATGGTGGCTGGATGCTTTTGAGTGTTTGCCAGTAAGATAAGCCTCCACTTTTGCCATCATCAAGATGCTGTAGGAAAAATTTAGTTTTTGCTATGGCTTGTATCTAGATGTCCCCCAAAGCCTCATGCACTCATAGCTGAGGCTTTTTCAGAGATGGCTGGGTCTAAAATGTATGACAGTGGATTCATGGTGCAATGCTAGGATCAAGGGCACTAGGATCAAGGCTGTGAGTGCTACCCCCCACACACACACCCAAGTAGGCTGGCTGAGATAGAAGGGATAGAAAGAGCTGTGATCCTTCCTTTCTTGCTTTGCTACCTTCTGCCTACCATGGGCTATTTCCTCCTCTGTGGTGCCCCTCTGCCTGCTACCCTGCCTAGGAGCCGGCTGAATATGGACTGAAACCTCTACAAACTGTGAGCCAAAGAAACCTTTCTGCCTTTTAACTTTGGTGTTGGGTATTTTGTCTGAGCAATGAGAAAAGTAACTAAGATAGTTACTTTTTATTAATTTGTATTAATATTACTTTTTATTAATTTGTATTTATTAATTTGTATTAATAAAAAGTTTGTATTATTAGTTTGTATTTGTATTTGTATTATTAGTTTGTATTAATAAACCCATGTAGTTTACTTATAGAAACCAAGTGATTAGGTACACAGCTAATCCATAAATATGGATTTTTCCTATTCAAATTCTGTTTTGTTTGGGGTACCATGAATTGTTGAGGTATTATGTAGGCTTGCCAAACACCTGGGCCTCTCTGACACTCCTGGACTCTGAGAAGCGATTCTGAAGTCTTCTAATTCCATTATAAGGTTGCACCTTACTGTTTGTACTGTAAAGAGCAAAGTCTACACTGGTAAGTTTACTGCTTTATTTTCTTTTGGCAGAATGAAGATGCTCTGGTTTCAAGGAAATACCATGCAACTTGCCAAATCCTCCTTTCGACTCTTCTTGAGAAATCTCTCTGCCTCTAAGACAACTCTGCCTGTGCTGACCTTATTCACAAAGGTACAGGGTGAAAAAGTCAAATTACTACTTAAAAGTGCAAAACATTGAAATCATTGGGTAAGGAAAGTTGTGCCTAGATGGACACAAGGGGGTGAGTGTGAAAGGAAAGGTTGTGGGACACACTCTCTTCAGACTGCTCCTCAGCTTCCCCTCAGCATGGCAGAAGTGTCTGTCTCCTTCCCAGACACCTCCTGTGTCACAGGACTCAGAAGGGAAATTTGTATATTTAATGGTCATCTGACCCTGACGTTAAAAAACAACTATACATTATAATAGAATGTTTAAAAGTATATCATTTGGAAATGTTAGTTCTTGCTATTTGTAGTTATTTGTGGTAAGTTATAGAACACAACCTTCACAACTCTGAATTTGCAACACTGAACCATTCTATAAAAGCATCATGCACACTGAATTAGCAAACAGTGACCACTGCTTCTATGAAACACACAGGGCTCTCATGAGCCTCTGGTCATAGTATTTTTGTCAACTGATCTCCTTGAGAAATCTCAGCTAATCAAATATGGAACCTTATTTTGTGTGTGTTGCTGTTTAAGGGTGACTTATTGAATGTATATTGTTGGTCCATTAACATTGTACCCACAGCCACAGCACTATTAACCCATTCCTAAATGAAGCTTAACATGCATAATTTCTCCACAAACCATGTTACATCCTGCTTATGCTTTGGAACACTGGGCAGCATTTGAACACTAAGCTTCATGGCTATTTCATAAAATCTCCAACAAAAAAGCACAAACATGAAAACCGTAGTGTTATTCAGACCATGAAGGCGATACTGACTTATGTTTGCCGTGTAAGAGCTGAAACAAGAAGGCAAAGCATAACCTTGTTGGACCTCCATTTAGAATGAATGCTTCTGTGGCCTCATTTTTTAATCACTGTGCATCTGGTTCGTGAATGACCACAAAGTGCTTCAGGTATTGATTTGAGGGTTACAAATAAGTTTTAACAAGTAGGCAAATTCACAAATACAGAACCCATGTATAATGAGGATTCAGTGTCCTTGTTTTCTTATCTATAATGCCTCTTTTAAGCTATAAGGCTGGTTTTAAGAAAAATTTTAAGAGCTTTTTTTGCCCTGCAATTCATAATACAAATAGTAGTAGTTTCTCTTGCTAATTCACACCACTGTGTGTAATTTATGATAAAAAAGAAATAAACTGCAATAATTCTTTAAAAGGTCTCTTTTTAACAGATCTTTCAGATTGTAGATATTTTAGCAGTTTGAAAACCTTTGACAGTTATCTAATAACAAAGTTCAAGTAGTTTTTAAAATGAGCTTCTTTAGATACTTAATTAAAGTACTTTTCATATCTATGAATATATGTTGCATTGTTGGAAATTATAGAATCCAAAGTATTTCATCATCCGAGAATCTATGATAGGAAATGCATATGAGAATTAACCATAAGAATGAAATAATCTCATAACGCTAGTTATGCTTACTTGGCCTACTTTCTGCACTGTTTTTCAGTTTGGACACCAGCTGAGATAGAAACATGTATGAAAATAAAACAAAACCCCAGCCTTCCATTCAGTTTATGATATGTACCAAAGACATGAGGTACATGAGAAGACATCGCTCCCACCTTCGAGAACTCAAAGTCCAGTGATAGAAATACTTAGAGAATTAGGTCTCTATTGACTATGCGTGTTAAAAGGAACTTGATAGAGTGACTTAAATGAAAAGATTTCCTGAGTTTTTCATATTTCAGGAATAGCTTGACTCAGGAACTAATTACCAGGGTCTTCAGCTTTACACCTTCTGGGTTAAATCCATCCTCACTCTGGCGCTTCTCATGGATGACTGCAGTAACCCTGAGAAGTTCTCATACCTCAGATATGTACAGAAATGCCGGTTTGTCACACCTCAGACATGTACAGAAATTCCAGCAAAAGCCTCATGGCTGCCCATTGGCTCTGATTAGCTCATCCCTGAGCTAATTGTAGACAAGACCGATAGGTTGTTCTGATTGCTTGAGCCTGGGTGAGGTGCTTGTTGCTCAGAGAAGGAATTAGCCACATGCTGAGAATAGTGCTGTGGAACAAAATGAAACTTGCTGCACAAAAGGGGAGTGGGTGATAGACAGCCAACCCAACAAATGTCCATTACAGTCCTGGCGCAGAGTAAGTAACAAGTCCCATGGGAAATGCTGGAGAAGGCTCTTTGAATGGTCCACACCATGGGCTCTTACTCTGTTTTGGTTTCTTAGTTACTTTTTAAAATGTGATGAAGCTTTCCTCATAGAAATATATGCACATATTTGAGTGTATAATTGTACAGACTTTCATAGACACTGGTTCAAAAACAAAACGCCTAGATCTAGGCTCTTCTCAAGTTTTAGTATAAAAGCAAAAAGTTGGTACATTTGGTGCTTCTGCAGTTTAGCATGTGCTTGTCTTGCTCTTCCTTTTAAGATCCTATGTTTACTTTTTGATACTTTCTTAGAAAATTTCCACATGGGTGTCTTAAAGTATCACAAATAATCTTAAAATTATCCAAAAAATTCTTAAAGTATCACAAATAAACATAATGTGTATTGCTAATGCTTAAAATTATCCAAAAAATTCTTAAAGTATCACAGATAAACATAGTGTGTATTGCTAATGCTATCAGTAATAACAACCTGATGAGCAGAATTCTCTGTCATAGGAAATTAGGACCAAAAAAATTCAGAAAGATTTCAGTCCTCATTTCAAAACATGCAGTGAGTTAAGCTGGAGGAAGGGCTTCTTTTTTACATAATAGTTCATCTCTTCCTGATATGTTAAAAGCCAGGTTTTATATAGAAATCAGTAATGTTATTTTGAGTTTGTGTAAGAACTAGTCCTTTTTCTTAGATTTAAAGGCTGAGAATCCTTTAAAATCCGCCAACAATCCACAGTATTCTCAACAGACTTCTCCACAAGGTGGTTTAAGAATGTGAACAACAAAGGGCACTAGAATTTCCCTGTTCCTTAAGTAGAACATTAGTCCAGGACACCTTTTGCTGACACTTGTAATAAGAAAAAAAAGCAAAGCATTACAAATTGGTACAATTGTGATCTGAAAAGATTTTTTTCTCTTTTTAAAGATGGGACACTCACTATCTAACACTGTTCTGATAGGTTTACTCCTATAGACTAATTAAGAAAAATAGGATAAAGGTCAGTGCTTCCCTGTCCAAATAGAGTATAAGTGGCTGCAACAGACTAGTAGTGTCAGTCAGGCCAAGTGTAAGAGGCCGTGAAGGTGCTCCCGACTCAGAAAGGGCAAAGTCTTAGACAGCTAGATCAGAGACAAAGTACCCGAATTTATTGTGCATACATAAATATGGATAAACATCAAAACAAAACAACAGTGGAGATATCATCTGCCTTGAAATTCTAGCTACTTAAAAGGTTCTGTGATAATGTTTTGCACTGGGATAAAGAACTGTAATTAACCTGGTAGAAAACTGTCCTTTAAAGTAGGGGTAACTGCTTCGTGTTTTGTTTTGTTTGGCCAAACACCCTTCTTTGGGTTTAACAGGCTGATGTTTTTCCTCCACGTAGGATCCATGCCCCCTGTGTGATGAAGCTAAAGAACTACTCAAGCCTTATAAAAACAGGGTAATATATGGCAGTGTGGCTTTTATGTATGTGGAATGGATATAATATGTGGTATAAAGTATCTGCCTGGATCCTTTCTTTAGGAAAAGAGATTAAATGATTTTTCATTTAAATTTTCTTTCTATTCTTCAGAGAGAGTTTAGTGCTGATTTCCATAAAACTCATTATCCTTAAGTGTTTTTCTCTAACAGTACTGATTTTCCTACTCTGATCTTAATATGAGTCAAAGTTAGCTAGCAGGTGCAGACACATGCTTTCTTTAAACTTTGTCCCCATTCCTTTTATCTTATTTTGGAACTCCCATGGCAGTGTTTTCATGTAGCAAAGTGTCACACCTTTGACGTACTTCTTGTCTGGACAGAGACAACACTTCTGGTCCTGATTTTTAGGCAGCTTCCTAGCTGGAACCTGTCTATTTCACAAGTAACTGTGAAGAGCCCTGATGCTGAATGTAGCAGGTGTAACAGAAAAGTAGCAAGATTTAAGAGGTAGAAAATACCTCATGTAAGGAAATCAGTCAAGTTTTGGAAATCAGAGACATTAGAACCTTGTGGACCTAAAATAAACTAATGACACCAGAAACCTCCCAGCATTACAGTCTGGGGATCAATTAATCAGTGCAGCTAGGGCATCATGCATGGTCTCTAAGGAACAGAGCTGTAGCCTGTCTGTGTCTCAGTTTGTGTTACAGGAGGTGGACATCACCCTTCCTGAAAACTCTGCGTGGTACAAGAGGTATCAGTTTGACATTCCTGTCTTCCATTTGAATGGCCAGTTTCTCATGAAGCATCGAGTAAACATCTCAAAACTTGAAAAACAGCTCCTGAAACTTGAGCAGCAAGGTGCTAGATGTTGACTCATGCCTTCACGATTTTCCACCCTCTGTCCATACAGCACCTTCTCGAGGAGGTGACTGTGGCCGCATACTCCTTTTGTCAGTTCCACAGAGCCCTAAGAAGGTTCTCAACCCAGGGACACCATTCCTCTTCTGGTTGATGGAAGTACCGTGTGGGATTGTTTATTTATGGGCCTTCTATAAAATATGATTGTCTCGGCAGGGAGGAGGATGACGGGAGGGGAAAACCCATTTGTTGTATTTGTTTTTCTCTTTTGTGTTAATATGGAAGTGTTTCTCATGCGCTGGGCAGTGCTGTTTATAGGAAGCAGGAGCTCCGAATTCCTGCTGCTGCCCTGGAGGGCTTAGCTTTTTAATGAAAGAATAAGTGCTCTTCCACTCAGTAGCTAAAGTGAAATGTGAATCATTAATAAACTGTGCACAGTCAATAAAGGGATGTTTTAACAAATACATCTGCATGAATCCTGTTTCAGTGGGATTTAATAATACCTGTTTAAAATTAGAGTTCGTTTTTGTTGGGTTGAAGAGAATAATTATCCTAACCAAAGAAGCTTCATTTCAGAAAGACAGAAGAAAGACTTAAACCCCCAAAATGTCTATAAGAATCTCAACACACTTTACATAAGCAAATTCATTTATAATATTGAGTATTGCCTTTGACAGTTATCCAGCTATCAGCAATTAAGTTAATTCAACTTATTTATAAGATAGTTTTATCAAGTTATAGCAGCTTGGAAAAAATTCACTTCTAATCATAACTGAACAGACATGTCATCTAAAGATACAATATTCTTTTTGTAAAGATGCAATATTCATTCTATGTAAAGTATTGAAAATTTAGTTTTGTGCCCCTATTTACATTGAGTTGGTTATACGAATGAATTCATTTAAAAACAAAACTACCTTTTTCTTCTAAAAACACGTCACTGCAATTCCATCTATTATGAAACTCTTTTATGAACTATCTGTGTTAATCTGGATGCTGTGAGCCACTAGATTTTAATTTGACCAGTATGATTTCATCTTAGAAATTGTAAAATATTAGAGCTAGCCATCCTTAGACATTGTCCTCATCTTACAAATGAGAAGGCATCTAAAATTGAAAGTATCAAGGACTGAACCAAAGGTCACCCAGCCATCCCACTGGTAGACCAGGTCATTCCCCCAGACCTGAGTTTCTAGTATTCCCTGGATGCCCTGAAGTGGCCTCACTATATTATAGATACAGCACCCTTAACCATTATGGATCCAACATCCATTTGCAGACAACTTAAGCCCTCCAAAGTGACAAGAAAAAAACAAATCTTACATCAATTGTGTCTATCATTTACAAATTTCTGGAACATATCTTACTGGATGTTATAAATATTCATTGAGCCCTGTAATAGGCGGAATTCCAGGATAACCCCTGTGACCTCCACTTGTATAATTCCCTCCCCTTTCATTATGGGTAGAAATATTTCTGCTGTAATTAGATTACATTATATGGCAAGAGGGAGATGATAATGGGTGGGCCTGATCTACTTGGGTGAGTCATTTAGAAGCGCAAGAGTTCTGTCAGTCATCTTCAGAGAGGAAATGAGATGTGCTTCAGCTAGCCTGGCAGCAAACAGCCATGTTGCGAACTGCCTGCTGGGGCCATCTGACAAGAAGCTGGGTGGCCTGTAGGCACGGAGTTGCACAGCAGCCAGCAGGAAAATGAGGACCTCAGTCCTACAGCTTCAAGAAATGAAGATAATCACTTAGCTTAGAAGAGCAACCTAGCCCCAGATCAGAACTGCCTCCCTAGCCAGGATCTTAATTTCCATTCAGTGAGGCTCTAGTCAGAGAAGCCAACCACACAGGGCCTACAAAGGGTGATTGCACCTTACAGTGAGTGTATAAATTTTAAAAAATGTATTACAGTAAAAGACAGTGTCATTCATCCCCCTCACACCAGACACACTTATCCATTGTTCTTACCACTTTCTGAAGGAGTTCTGGAGGTCCTTTTTCATGACTGTCTTCATGAGGTGTGATCAAAATACTGTGAGTGCCGCATCCCAGTACCATCCAAAGGAAACACAGGCTCATAAAAACACTACAACATATCTTCATCCCCTTGTCACCAGATCCGGCACTGTGAGACTTCTGGCTTCTCTCCAAAGTCAAAATGACCATAAAAGGTAAATGTTTTGAATTGATTCAGGGCATAGAGGCAAGCACAACAGTGTACCTAAAGACATTCACAAAAGAGGACTTCCAGAAGTGCTTCAGAAACTTGCAAGAAATGGCATAAGTGTGTTTGAAGTGAGGAGAGTACCTTGAGGGGGATGAATGGCAATGATTTTTTAGTGTAATACATTTTTAAAATTTCAACATTCACCATACTTTTTATCACATTTAGACTTCTGAGTCATAGTGTAAGTGTGTGGCATAAAAATGTGTGGTAGTTAGTTACAAAGCAGCTGAAACCTAATGCAAGTCCTTACAACACTGAAGCACAATGCTAGGGGGTGGGAGTGCAAAAATGAATAAGGCACAGCTCGTGACTTTGAGATGCTCACTGTCTCCTGTGGAACAAGGAGAAGCAGCAGTGTGGCGAGGGCTTGAGCTGAGATGTGGGAAATAGTGTACCATCTGGATAGGGTGAGTAGCAAAAAAGCTTCACATAAAATTAGATTTAAGCTAAGACTCAATGGTTGAACAGTAGCAGTGGCAGGGCTGGGAGGTAAGGAGAGTGTTCCACCCTGAGGGAGAAATGTGAGAATTGCGAGGGTGTGGAAGGGTATAGCGCAGGCAGGAAGATGGGCAACTATGGCAAGATGGGCGGGATTCCACATTCCAAAGGCTTCTGCTAATGTGCTTCTCCCAGCTGCAGTGGCCTCCCTTGCTCTGTGCCTTCATCCAGAGTCAGTCTTCCCATCTCTGGATTCTTCAGAGGTATATAATCTTTCCATCCCTACATGTCGCAGTCCTTCTGTCCATCCTTTAACCCCTAAGCTCAGCAATCCCTTCGCATAGTCCTGCAGGACATTTACCCTGCAGTATTAGGGAATGTGTTGGACAAGGTCCCCATTCATGTGTGCCTTAGTTACTTTTTCTTGTTGCTGAGACAGAGTACCCAACACCCAAAATTAAAGGAGGAAAGGCTTACTTAGCTCACAGTTTGTAGAGGTTTCAGTTCATAGTTGGCTGGCTCCAAGACAAGGTCACATCGCAGAGGGGCATCACAGAGGAGAAACAGTTTATGGTGCAGAAGCCAACAAAGCAACAAAGTGAAGTAGTGAAGAAGCAGCAAGCAGGAACAGCAGCCCCTTTTACGTCCCTTATATTCTATCCAAGCTCTATACCCTTAGGGCAGATAGCACTGACACTCGGGGTAGGCCTTCCCATTATCCAGACCCAGAACTATGCCAAAACCATTAGTGGACTAATCTAGTAATCACATACCATTAGTTTCAGCATCACACACTCTAGATCCAACCACCTCTGCAGAGCCCCAGCTATGACCACACGAGCCTTTGGGGGCACATCGAAACACAAGTCATAATGTATCTCGGTATCCAGGGTCCCATCTTTCTCTAGGAGGAGTGAGTGGGAAAGTCCCAAGAGTCTTCCAGTGTCTGCTCAGGGAAGAGGAAGAGAGTCCATTCCAAGGAGCAGGGCTGGTCAGAAAGTTTGCATGTCTGTTCTTTTAGGGTACTACTTAGTCGAGTGTAGCCATGTGGTGACGGTATCTGGAAAATGTAGAGATGAAATAGTACTTCATCCAAACAGTAAAGTTCTGACACACACACTTTTTTTCAAACAAACAAAAATTTCACGATATACTTAAAAGATGTAGAAACTCAGCCACTGACTAAGGCACCAAGAAAGAATTGGTGCACCATTCCAAAAAATACCAGTCACCTCAATGTTTTGGCAACTGGGAGAAGCTACTGAGACAATTTTAAACTTTTTTTAAAAGAAAGATGTGGTCTCATTTAGTTCCCAACAAACTGAAAGGTTGGGAGCCACCTGATATCAAGAGAGAGCTATAAGTGTGAGGCTCGTTCGAAAGTGACATTTCAGTGTGCTGACTGTGTCCTGGACCAACAAGTGCCTTCACTGCAGTGAAGGCAGCTGCCATTGCTCCTGTTCGTCCAGGGGAGGAAGTATGTATAGTTTTCTTGGTCTCTGCAGATGTGGGCGAAGAGGCACCATAGACATAAGCAGGCCCTAGGAAAAAGGAGCACCGAGTTCCCTTACACCACAAAGACTGCTGTGTTGCAAAGTATGTTGGCCTAAAGGGACTAGCAGGTGAGACTCCACTAACACTGTTGTAGTCTCGCAAGAACCCACAATAGCCTTTGCAAAGTGTGGTTTGCTTTAAACACTTAGCAAGACCAGGAAAAGCTTCAAGACAGCTTACTGTTCCCGCATTCAAATGAGAACATTCCCACCCTCCGCCATCTCTGTCTTCTCTCTTTCCCACCTGGAAGGACCAGAAGCTGCCAGGAACAAGGAGAAAAAGGCTTTTTCTCCCTCAGCTTTGCAGCCACATGCGGCTTCTCGATGGGAGAACAATTATACTTGACTGTAATTAAAACAAGTCCTAAGTTTTGATTATGACATAATATTAGATGCACTAATAACAGTTAAAAGTGTCTGAGATCTTCTCTTGCCTGCGAATGCCAAAAAGGGTATTGAAACTGTATGGGCTCTTCTTCTTTTAAATCTTAAATAGAGAGAGATTTCTCCACCGAATACATTGTATAGAAATAGTGAGAGGCCTAAATAAAGATGCATTCTGAAGATACCTCATATTCCAAGTACTGTGTCTAGTGTTATTGGTCATGTGACTAAGAATCCTAGAAAACCTCACGTCTCCCTTTGGTCTCAGTAACTGGCAAAATGAATGGCAGTTATCTAGCAGCATGACATCTAAAAGGTAGTTTGATTATCACACCATTGACAGGTATCAGACAATGTTATTCCACTTACTATAATCATTTGTATATGATGTTCATAGTAGCAGTGACTTTTCCTTTCTGAAATTAGGTTTGCAGGGATAAATTTGTACTTACATAAAGTTTGACACCAGAAGACAACCATCCAGCCCCAAAAGAAACAGTGATAAAAGTTTTTACTGCCTTTCCCTGTACACTAAGCTTCAAGCAGACCGAAACAAATATCGAGGCCAGGCACTCTGCATTGCTACTCTTAGCGCGGCCACACTGCCCCTTTCGTGCAGATGTCTCAGCATAACATTATGAGGGCTTACTGGAAACTTACTCTTTAGCCAGTTCATTGTAGGAAAGGGGGTTCACTCAGCTTAGGGTTCTTGGTTTAGTTTTGTTTTAATAATGCGACAGTCATGAACGTCCGACAGTAGAAATCAATATGATGAGGCATATCCAGGAAGTACAACTAAAGCACGAGACACTGAGGCAGCGCCCTTTCCCAGTGCCTTGCTTTCTCTCTGTCCTGTTCTTTCTCTTGGCTCACCAGCTCCTGTGCTTACACACAGTACCTGCTTCCTCATAACTGCAGCCTGCTCATGCCTGTAATTCTGAGCTTTCTGCTCAGCAGTACAGTGGCCTGAACAGCTTCAGCCCAACTTCTTTCAGCTTCTCTATTTTGAAATCTCCAAGTAGGGACTTTACTCAGCTTGCATGTTATAAATTGACTGACCAAACTTAAAGAAAAAAAAACTTCTGAGACAGATGCCAATCTCTAGCCCAGTTCAATTGACCATGTGGTCCAAGATCATGTGGCATGCAGACCATAGTCACTGCCCATTCATCAAAACTGGAAGCAGTGCAGGCCGTGATCGGTAACTCTGGTACACACCGTAAGGTTTTGTGTTTGCCATTCTAACATGTTCAAGAGACATCAAGAGGAACTACACGGGGAGTTCATGTATGCCCTACTTCAGAGGAGTAATGAGGACTGGAACCAGTAAGACAAAGGAATATCAAGAATATTTAAGACTGAGGTTCATAGTCTGGCTGGCTGGACTGGGGCAAGGGCAGTGGTGAGAGGGAAAATGGAAAGCAG
This sequence comes from Chinchilla lanigera, assembly GCF_000276665.1. Classification (NCBI taxonomy): domain Eukaryota; kingdom Metazoa; phylum Chordata; class Mammalia; order Rodentia; family Chinchillidae; genus Chinchilla; species Chinchilla lanigera. The sequence goes on along the minus strand of NW_004955415.1, from coordinate 138,943 downwards.
GAGGTCTGGGATGACTCCCAGTCTTCCTTAGCTACTGGGTAGCCCTGGTATTTATTCCCTGAGGTGAAGTGTATAGAGGAACAGAAAGTTTTTGATTGTCCTTGGGCAATGGGAAAGATGTAACATGGTGAATTTGCCATGCTTGTGGGACATCCGGAAAAGACTAAGACTAAGAATTTGCCATGCTTGTGGGACATCTGGGAAAAGACTAAAGTTGGAAGTGCAAAATAAAGTTCTGAGCTTGAGATGCAGATTTGAGAACCCACAGGTTTTACTGGAACTGTGTCCACATGGCATGTTAGAACACTGTGCTAGTACTAACCCCTGGGGAACACTAATCTAGAAGTTGCTAGTGACAGAAAATCAGAATGAGGGGACAGAACTGGGAATGGGAGATGCTTATCCAATTTTTATTATATGATGACTTTGGTGACTTGATAGTGCCAGGTGCTATTCTAAGCACTGGGAATAGAGCAACAATAAGATAGCCAGAGATCCAACCAGACATGGTGAGGCATGCCTATAAATCTCAGCACTCTGGAGGCTGAAGTTCAATTCCATTGTGGGCAACTTAGTGATTTAGCAAGGCCCTATATCAAAATTAAAAATATGGAAAATGGCTGGGATGTAGCTCATGAGATGGCCCTGGGTTCAATCTGCAGTAACATACACACACACTAGCCAGAACCTCTATTCTGGAGGCTTGCATTGTAGGAAAGACAATAAAGATATCATATCAATAATAATTATGCCTTGAAAGTCACAGATAGCTTCAAATATAAAGAAAGTTATGATATGGGCAGACATTGGACTTGAAAAAAAGACATTGGACTTGAAACTAGGAAATCAGTGCTGCTGTGGGCTACATAACAGCCCCCAAAAGACATCCAGGTCCTAATCCCTTGAAGCTGTGAATGTTACTTATGTGCGAAAAGAACTTTGCAGATGTGGTTGAGTAAGGCTCTTGTGATGAAGTACTTAGCCTGGGTTATCCAGGTGGGTCTTAAATTTAGTCACAAGTGTCCCTATAAGAGGAAGACAAGGGAGCTTTGACTGCAGAAGAGGAAGTAGATGTGATAATGAAAGCAAAGATTAGAGTGATACAGGGAGGGAGGTCATGAGTTTAGGAATGCCAATGGCCTTGAAAAACTAAAAAAGCCAAAAGAAAACAGATTGTCCTCCAGAGCCGCCAGAAGGAACAAGTCCTGCCAACACTGTAACTTTAGTCAAGTGAAACTGATTTCTGACCTTTAGCCTACAGAACTATAAGAGAATAAATGTGTACTGTTCTAAGCCATCAGGATTATGGTCATTTGTTAAGGCAGCAATAGGAAACTAATACAGATGTTGACTTGAGAACCATTTTGGTGGGGAGAAAAGGAAGAGGTGACTGAAAGAAAATTGTTTTAGGATGATGAGTAAAAGATAGAGTGTCCATCTCTAGGAAGTTTTCATATATGGTCAAGTTTTGATATATAGAAATATATAGCATCAAAAGTTTTCTCACTTGATCCTCTAAGAAAAATCATCCTAGAAGAGCTGAAGGCCTGCTGCATTTCATGAGCTCAGCAGTGTTGTATGGTAACTGGAGGAGGCAGTGGTAACTCTCAGTGTATCTTAGAAGAGGTAAGTACTTGGGCAGCAGAGTTTAAGGGCCTCCAGGAGAGATCAGGAGCCACATCAATTCATCTTAGTCCACAGACTCATATACTGAGCCCATGGCTCTTGTACACCACAGAGACTAAGACACCTTGATACTGTGACCCCAAACTCTGCACCTGGCACCAATCTTACCTCTTTCTGTTGACACAGAACTCCAGATACAGAGCCACCCGAATGACCTAATTTGGTCAGTCTATTGCAGGCCATGAAGTTTTATATTTTACCATCTCTTAGGTTCAAAAGATGATTACCAAAGCTAAACTTATGAATTCTAAACACTAGAAGGGCGTAAGCTTTCAGGAAAAGTGGAAAATAGTTTAATAACACAAAAGATGAAGAATAGCAGCACATGGGAGCAGTGTTAGCCAATAGATTGGAGAAGCAGTAAGAAGAAATCCAGTCATCGGTCTGTACTGAGTCAAGAGAATCCTTCTTCATGTCCAAATTTTTGTTTGAATTATTCCTTGTGGAAAACATTCTCTCCTTAGAAACAGGGTAGGCCAAACACCAATAGGAACTTCTCTTAATGATTCAGGAACACCAAGCCGTGGAGATAATATGAGCTAAAGGCAAGCTGAGCTTGTGGCTTCATGGTGCTACTTGCAACACACCAACATGACCTCACTCTCCTGATCTTAGGTTCCATTAGTGCAGGACCACATTGTACAGAGAACCTCGGCAACAAGAACAAAAGGGCAACCCACGCCCTTGTCACTGAGGGAAGACAGAAGAAAACAGACTTTAGGAAACACATCAAAAATTAATCAGATATGTACAATCATCATGGCACTCGGGTAACTCAGTTGGGAAACTCTCTCATTCAGAACGGCTTATTCCTTAACTTATTCCTTAACCAGTAAGTGATGTACTGTGATATGTTCTTTGTTAGGAATTTAATGATAAGAGAAATTGGGTATTGATTCATAATCCGGGGAATACAGAGGAATTTGAAGTTGAAAAGAAATGCCAGAGGAGCTAAATTTTAGGACATAAATCCATCTCACCCTATATTTTCTTTATGAAATTACTGTCAAAATAAAGCTAGTCACACTTTTAAGGTTGGAGGAAATTAAGACATTCACTAACCACAGACTGTGGGATTTATTCCCATTGTCATTGCTGGCTTCTTGTATCCGTCTTTTGTTTTGCATGACATCTCTTGTCTTGCAAACTTGCGAGATCCCTGAATTTGGCATGCATCCTGCTCTGTACAGCATTTCCAAGTGAGGAGTTTCAGCAATGTCAGGTTTGTCTACACCAGCAATAAAAAAGTTGAGATGCCGCTGAGTTCTTACCTAACAGTGTAAGGCAACCTTTTAGCTGGCCAGGGCAGGCCAATGCATTCTGCATGGTGACAGGCTTTGGTTAGACAGGTCTTTTCCATTTCCTCTCCTTACCAAATAACTTTAATAGATAAAACTGAATTTAAATATTTCCCATTTTATTCTATTCACGTATCGTGATGCTTTATATAAATATAAGTAGATGGAAAACATAATACTGTCTTTCTTTCTTTATAACCTGCCGTCAAAGTGAGGCCAAAGGATGTCTTCAAGAGAAATAAAGGACACTGCTGTTACCCTAACTACATCGTCCAGAGGAAGAGAAAGAGTAGAACAGATGATTATGAATACTTTCTCACTGGTGTAAATCCTATAATTATGTGTAGTTCCCTACTTAGACATCTTAGTTATGCTGAACATTTTTTAAACATTCAAAATGATGGGGAGGAGAAAAGAGAACAGGGGATTTAAATAGTCAGAGATACTCATTTAAATGGAGACATTGCCTCACCATAAGGGGCAAGTTGGGGTCTGATAGTCCTACTATCAGACCCCAACTGATGGTGCTGTCAGCTGCCCCTTATGGTGAGGCAATGTCTCCATTTAAATGAGTATCTCTTGGCATGCTATTATCAAATCATCTTTTTTAAATCATGGATTTGAGATCCTTATTAATCTTCATTGTTACTTTGAAGTCAACAGTGGTTCTCAGCCAGGATCCATGGTGCACACCTGTAATCCCAGCAATTTGGGAGGCTAAGGGAGGGAGGATTGCACATTGGAAGTTGGCCTGGGCAACTTAGCAAGACCCTTTCTCAAAACAAAATAGAACTTAAAATGGCTGGGGATATAACTCAGTGGTAGAGCACTTGCCTAGCATATGAAAGGCCCTGGGTTCAAGTCTTAGTACCACCCCCAAAAAGGGATTCTTTCTGTTCATAAAACATGATCGTTAAAGTGCTATATTTTTATATGCTGTGACTGGTTTTTGCATATCTAGAAAAGATAAATCTTCTAACCTTAGAAATAAATCTTCTTTTTCCTCCCTGCCAAATCTGTAATATGATCCTTTTCTATCACTGACAGCACCATCAGATAAGTGTACGTGCCTTGGTTAGAAGCGTACTGTGATTTTCAGGAGGAACAAGAATGTAGTTACAGACCCAGATTAAGACATGTTCAGTACATGTTGTCACAGATTCTTTTTTTACACTGTTCCAGATGTATCTTCTGAAGTCCCTATCTGACAGCAAGAAGGTTTATTCAGATGCCAGTGTTCACCTAAGTTGGATGTCCCATAAAGGAGAGGGAGGAGACCTCCGAGACGTGGGTTGTAGCTCTTTGCAGCAGGAGACACAAAGACAGAAGACTAGCTGAACACAGGGACTTGGCCTCCTCAGATGGCTAGGGACTTTTGCCATTCACACTGGGGATGACTGTGTACCTAAAGAAGTGCTCAGAACAGGATGGGAAGCGGGAGGCACATCTGAAGATGGTCATGTTGATCAGCTTTCCATTGTCACAACAGAATACTGAGATGATTAAAAGAAATGTTTATTTTGGCTCACAGTTTTAGAGGTTTCAGTCCATGGTTGATTGGTCCTGTTTTTGTTTTTTGTTTTGTTTTGTTTTGTTTTGTTTTTTTAGTCCTATGATGAGGCAGTGCATCACAAAGGGGATGTGAGGCAGGAAGGGGTATGTGTGGCCGAGGAAACTGTTCACCTCATCATGGCCAGGAAGGAAAGAGCAAGGCCAGAAGGAGCTACAGTCTCAATATCCTCTCCAAGGGCCTGCTCTCCCAATAACCTAACTTCCTCTCACTAGGCCCCACCTCTTCAAAGTTCCATCACCATGCAATAGTGCCCTAGGCTGGAGACCAAGCCTGTAACACACAGGCCTTTAGGAAACATTCCAGACCCAAATGATAGCAGTGTGCACAGCACAGAGCTATTCAGAGGCATCAGAAAATGAAATCTGAAATTCTATTGCCAGTATATGTTGTTGTGCTCTTTTATCATTTAGAAGTAAAATAGGGCATTGTAGCATTTTGTATTTTTGTATAGCATTTTGAATTTTTCTCCAACTCTTATTTTTTTAAATATATTTTTATTTTATTCTTTTCACAATCCCATATATAAATAGGACTGGTATTATTATCCTTAGATTTGAGGGGGGAATACTGAAATGACCTCTACAAGGTCATGCAGTGAGTCAAAGACAGCCCAAGGAAAAATAAATACCACTCCTGTTTTTGTTTAATCCAGGTCATTTACACATTCCTTTCCTCCTTCGCCCCTTTAGTGGTTCTTTTTAAACATAATCACTCACCAACTATGGTTGGAGATGGATCCACCTTCAGAGTTGTAGAGAAATGTTGTTTAAAGATCCTCAATGGACCCATTTCCATTGCTTACCTGCAAAGCCCCTGTTTGAACCTGTGATGCAAATCCCTTAGAGGAGGCTGCTAGGATTCTTCCCACCTGAGACTGCTGTAATTAGCTCTGCTAACAACTGTGATTCAGCGTGGCTTGTCTAGTCATTGTTCACTGACAGGCACAGATAAGTACCTCGTCTCAGTGAGTGGTGTTCTAAATGGTGCCACCTGCTTGGTGAACTACTGTAAGGCACTTGTCAGGGATACTGTTATCAAATTCTGCTAGCAGCAAGCAATGTCATTACAACACCTTCCAAAGCCCACAGTGGAGGCCTTAACAGATCCCCAGGGAATATACTGCCATGCACTGAGAGAGCCTATTTCTGTTTTGACCTTGTCCAGGATCTGGCTGCCCCTCCTAGTGGAAACCGTAGGTGTAGCCTTATATGTTTAAAGGAAAATCCGGTCTCTGTCATCCTTGATTCCGTGATTTCAGATCTTCTCTATCAGGACACTTATAAGTGAAAAGTATAATGCATGATACATGCAGTCTATGTCATTTGGTGCCTGCACTCTTATTAGAAGCAAATAGAATCTTGCTTACGAACACCTGCTAGTAAGGACTGAGCCTAGAGTCAGTGCCAGTGTTGGATGGGAGGTGTTGCCCTGGCAGTAAATCCAAGTTGCTCACACCAAAGGAAGTGTGTCTAGGGAAGCCATCTGAGCAAGAGGTGAATACTTAGTCATTCAGAACAGGCCATGAGTAACTGCTTCGTCCGCAACGAGGGAAAGTCTGCTTTGAAAATGCTCACAGGATGGAGGGATAGCATTTCTATCTTCAGTTTACCCTTGCTTCACAATGTACATTGCTTTTTTAAAGGATCTCTGTAATTAAATCCTTGTTAACAAGATGTTAGAAAGCTACAGTTTGGCTGCCCAGTATTATTTAAACAGTATTTTTGCACTTGGATTCTAAGTAGCATATCAAAAATGTACCTAAGCCCTCATGCTGCTGAGTGTGGTGGTGCATGTCTGTGTTCCCAGCTACCTGGGAGGCAGAAGCAGGAGGATCACAGGTTCGAGACAAGCCTGGGCAATTTAGTGAGATCCTTTCTCAAAATTAAAAATAAAAAGGGTTAGCGATGTAGTTCTATGGTAGAGTGCCCCTAGATTCCATCTCCAGTACTGGACAGGGCGAGACACTGTGCTGTAATATCCTGTGCTTTCTCACCTCCCGTGTCAATGTATTTTATGATTCTTCTTAACTGTTTTCTCAGATCTGTCTCCTGGTTTCAGTCCTCACTGCCGTTGCCACTCTTGGGGTTTTCTAGTCTCTTGACTACACATTGCTTCCTAAATGATCTTCCTTGTTTACTGCCCTCTCCTACTTCATTGTCTGTCACCTCATGACCATCGCAGTTGTCCTTCCAAACCATGGGTCTGATTAAGCCACTCATGAATCCTCATTCCTCTCCATTACCAACAGAAATGGAAACCAAACTGTAGAACTTAGTGTGGTCGTAAAAGCCCTACATGCACTGTACCCTTCATCTATCCTCAACTCCACGTATTGTCCCTGCACAGAAGCACCACAGAGCACCATCCCTTTGCCTGTGTCTCTGAGCGTGTTGTTTCTTCTTTCAGCCTTTTGACTCAGCTCAAAGGCCATTTCCTTCAGAAAACTTTTCACCAGTCTTTCAATGTAAATCACTTCTTCTTCCAAGTTTTATAGCATAGCCCTATCTATCTATCTATCTATCTATCTATCTATCTATCTAATCTACATTTCTTATTGAGATATATAATTCCAAGATCATATGCTTCACCCACTTAAGCTGCACAATCTAATAGTATTCCATATAGTCAACAAAGCTGCACAAACTGTCACCACAATTAAAGTTTTAACATTTTAATCACCCCCAAAAGAATCCCCTTACCCATTAAAAATCACTCTCCATTTCCCCTAATCCTTCCCTAGTCCTAGGCAACCATAATATACTTTCTGTCTCTACAGCTTTGCCTGTTCAGGACATTTCCTATAAACGGAAGTATGTGATATGTGGTCCCTGTGACTGGCTCCTTCCCCTTAGTGCACTGTTTTCAAGATCCATCTGAATGGTAGTCTGTACTAGTATGTCATTCCATTTGATGTGACTAATTGTTGTATTTCATTTATCCATTATTAGTTGATGGACATTTGAATTGTTTCCACTTTTTTAGCAATTATAAATAGTATTTCTCTAACACTTTCATTATTCTTTGCAGTTATTTAATATGTGTGTTTTGTTGGGTAGTTGGTTATTTGATTGCTTTTGTCTGTATCTGTTTTTATAACTTTATTATAAACTCCTTGTTGGCAAAGATCATTATTTTCACCCTGAAATCTCCACATAGCAAGTGATCAATAAATATCTGACAGATGGATGAATGGGCAGATAGTACAGGTTCTTACAATGTGGATTATGAAAAAACACAAGATACTTAGAATAAAAACCTTATAGTGAACCCTATAATACCCAGGACTAGACCAGTAAACTTACCAAGTAAATTGTTAATTTCAAAGACTAGTTTACATAATTTAGTAAATAAACGTTAAGCTGTGCATTATTTCCTAAAATCCACACATTGTAATTACAATTGACTATTTTATGGACTTGGTTCCTTTGCTAATAATAATTGTGAACTGGGTGAAGAGATGCCTGGAAGACAGCGGATATTCTCTCCTGAACTGACTCCAAAGTCTTCTGTAATTGCTCATGGCCTGACTGTGGTGACTATCATAGTCTGGAGTCGTAGTTTTCGATTCTGGCTGAGCATCAGAAACCTCCTTGGAGCTTTTTCAAGGTACAACTTATCTAGTTCCCAGTACCCAGATTATGATTCCATAGGTTGAGTAGGTGTCCAGGTGCTTCCATGTTTGAAAACTCCAGAGATATATCTGCTCCATAGCCAGGTTCCAGAGTAACTATTTCAAGAGTCAGCTTGCAATTAAAACAATCCTTTCTGTTGCTGTTGTTGTTTTGAGACAGGGCCTTTCTGTGTAGCTCAGACTTTCCTTGAACTCACTATGTAGCTGAAGCTGGCCTCAAACTCATGGCAATCCTCCTGCCTCTGCCTCCTGCATGCTGGTCTTGTAGGCATGCACCACCTTCCCTGGCTAAGAATAATAATAATTTTTTAGAGCATGTATGAGCAACTTATTCCTAAAGAGTATTTCACTCATCCTTGGAGCATGGCTACTAGTACTACTGAACATTTATAAGCACTTTGTATTTGGAAAAGGCTTTGCAGTCATCTTTTATTAGCTAGACTTGCATGTTGTGTAACCTTGTACAAATCACATAATCCCTTTGTGTTTTAAATTTCCTCATATGTAAACTGTAGGCAGTAATACTGTCCCACCCCCAAGGGGTATTGTAGAGACTAATGGGGGACTGTAAAACAGTCAGCAAACATAAAAATGTTATATGCATGCTTATTAGACAGGTATGAAGTCCTAGTCACAGCCTTTTAAAATAGGCAAATACCAAAACAAACACTTAAGTAGGACTTCCTGGAACATTTATCATAATTTAAAAGATCTTTTCTCAGCACCAAAGTATAGCAATTCCCCTCATCACCCAGACTAATAAGCAGGCACAGTTTGCAGTCACAGAAAGGGCAGGGCCAATGATAGCAGTAAGAAAGTACATAAAACAGTCCTGAAATAAGGGTTTGCTAACCTTCTCTTGTTTAAGGACAATATGTCATGCCTTTTAATGCAATCAGGGACTCTACCTATAAATACACTCATCTGAAAAACATTCTTAGGATACGTTTGTGTGTGTTCATACAAGGCTTTAAGCTCATGCTTCTTGGCCACTGTTGATGTATGGCCTGAAGTTGTTTCCTGATTTACTGATGAGTTCTGCATAGGAACATTTAACCGCTTTTCATTTCTACCATGGGACTGAAAGAATATGGGGTCAAAATCAGACCGACACGCTATGGCTCCCTTTTGCTCTGGCTGCTTTGCTGTTTCACACTGTGGGTGAGTGAGAAGGGGAAGGTGAAGGTTAAATCTATAACCTGGGAGCTTCAGTAGGTTTGGTAAGGAGCTGACCCACAACTAAGCGCTTGTTTGCACTATCTGTGCAGCTTCTTAGAAAGGGGAAGCAGTAAGAAAAAGTTTTTCACTTTTTTGCATTTTGCTTTGAAAGGGTCACATAGTTTAAAGGGCTAAATTCATTTTACATATTCCAATTCATTTACAGTTAAATAGTTTCTGTGGCTGTAAATAAGAATTAGTGCCTGATGACTCCCATGGCTCTTGTGAGTCATGAACCCTAAGCTAGCAGGACTTTTTGGGTCACTTGACCTTGAGTGTGTTCCTGCCTCTTTGGTCCCTCAGGGTTTAGTTTGTATTTCCAAGGCAGTTGTCTTCTCTGGTTAAGCTCAGGACTCGTTAACAATTAAATTCTATTTAACAGATATTTGAGGGGCACAAAGCTGTGCAGATGATACTGTAGTACTGGCTGTGGAGGCTACGAAGTGTTCCTTGAGAAGCCTGCAGTTTTACTATACTTTATTGACTCTGGGTCGTTGGGTCAGGGCAGAGTATCAAGCCCCCCTAGAGACTGGCAGGGTTTGATTGCTGACATACAATTTCCCGGGCCTCCCAGACTGGGCTTTGGCAGTTGGCAGGTTAAAATGTCATTGTTACTTATCACATAACATTTTCTTACGTGTGACAGATATTAGACCTTGATCAGAATTCAGTAGCTCAGGTGAAAACCACCTCAGTGCAGTGAGCCTCACTGGTTGGAAAATTATCTATTATCTATTCTAAAACCCTTATTGTTTTAAAAATATGGTTAATCTCATCGTATTTCTTCCTCAACAATCTTTGAGAGTTTCTGCATTTTTGCTGAACATTTTAGCTGGGAGAAAGAGCCACATAGGCTTCATTTCAATAGTTAGAAGAAATTAATGATAGTGCGTTGTTATGGTTGAAACATTGTGTCAACTTGGGGAGTCTACAGGTTTGGCTAAGTGATTCAGCAGGAAGCCAGGGTGCTTACTTTGTATACATCCAGAGCCTGTGGAACAGGAGGGCATGGAGATTATGTGAGAGCTACACGCCCCTTAGGTGGAGGTAGCCTGTTTACAATGTAAGGGAGGGAAAAAGGCTGCTTGCCACGATTCCTCCCTTTTGCTCTGGCTGCTTTGCTGTTCAGCTGCCATTCCCCGCTTTGCTCTTGTTGCTTTGCTACCTTCTGCCTTGGAGCCAGCCAGGTATGAACTGAAACCTCCACGAACTGTAAGCTAAATAAACCTTTCCTTCCTTCATTTTGGGCATTGGGTATTTCTGTCTCAGCAACAAAAGTAACCAAGACATGCATGCCTTCAATGGGATTCATTTAAGTATCCTTAACACTTTTTTCCATCAATATGGAAGACCCCCAGAAGTGTATACTGTGGATTTTTGCCCTGTAAAGAGATGCAAATGGTTATAGTAAGTTCTGATTTCCTCTGAGTTGTTCGAAATTCTGTTTTCCCAGTATCTCGAGGTAAGTGTTCCTCTTTTGCAGATCCAGAAGCTGAAGCATCATGAATCCATTTCATTGCCTTCCTCACTCCACTGCTGTCCTTGAAATAGGAGAAAAAGGTCATGGTGGTTTTTGAGATGGGGCAGCAGTCAGGTACAACTTTCTGGACTAATGTTGATTTGCCATATCTTTCAAGCTGGAGGCATAAGCACTTAGATGAATCTTAATCACCTTACATATCAACTTAACTTTGCTTTCTCTCTTTCATCTACCTAAAACACAAAACAAAATAAAAACAGACATGAAAAACCATCCCAACATTTACTCATGAATCTTCATGACTGGGGCCATAAAGTTTGGACAGAGCCAAAGAAAGCACTAAAGGGTGAGAGATGAGAATAGTGTATATTGGACTGAGGATTTCAAAATACCCAATTTGGTGTTTCCCAGTTGTCCTCATGGACAGAATCAACATTGGAGTGCCATTTGTGGCAGATACCTGCTCTAGAGAATTTTTTTGCTGATCACGGATATGAATTTTCAAAAAAATTTTTCCTCTAAATCAAATCAAGAAGCATCCTATTTAACACATATCTGATTGTTCTGTTTTAATTTTTATGTCACCTAAGTAACCACCCACCTCCTCTGTGGATCTCTTTTATTTTCTTCTAGGAAGATTTGAACAACCGATCTGTTTCCATTCTAAATATTTTGGGTTAACGATAGTACTGTTTCCAGTTGTATTTTATTCTTGATGATTAAACAGTAAAAATGCTACTTAGTAGCCTGAATCTAGAGGAGGAAAAGCTATTTCTTGATGGAAGAAGCATGAAGCTGAGATGGAGACCTCACAGGGCACTGAAATAAGTGGGTTAGACTGCAGTGCTATGGGAAAAGGGTGAAGACTGAACTATCCAGTCAATTCCAGAGATTCTGGTTTAGTGGAAAGACTAAGTTGAGATCAGGATGTATCAAACATACCCACAAGACTAATGTCATCAAAATGCAAATATTTGTAGGGCAGAAAAAACAGGAGACTATACCCTTGGTCTTTCTTTTTAACATGGAGCTGATTCTAGACACAAAATAAACTAGATGTCAAGGAATTCATTCTGTTTCCCTCCTATGTACTTGTTATTTCTGGGAAGACCTTAAGCTAAGGTGAAGGATGCATTTTTGGGTGGGTATCCTGAATCACTCTCCATAACCTGCACCCGTTTTTCCCATGTATCTCCATATGGAAGTCAGGAGTCCTGCTTTCAAACCCCACACTTATCGGTTATTAGTTACATGACCTCATGAGCAAGTGTCAATCTCTAAGTGAATCAGCTCTTCTCATCCATCATTGGAAGAATAATGGTATGTATCTTTTTAGCAAAGCCAGTGTGTGGAAAAACCCTGTGGATCAGCATATATTAACATTCAGTACAGTGCATGTTAGAGTAATGAGTGAGTGCATGCAAGAAGTTGGAGAAGTCCAACCCCTACTGATGACAGGCTGACATTCATATATTTTAGCTAGGCATCCAGTGACCTAAAAACCCTGCTCCTTCCTACTCTCTGGCTCTTTCTCCATGTCTACTCTGCTATAGTCAGATGTTCTCCATTAGGTCCTCAATTTGCTCACTTTCATGTCTCTGTGTCATTCCCTCCACCTACAGCCCCCACTTATCAAAATTCCACCCAGTCATCAGGGCCCTTGACTCCCACTGTCTCTAGCAATCTTAGCAAACTCACACCTTCGCCTGCTCTATATCTTGGTTCTTGCTATCTGGAGAACTCTGGACCTATAAACCACTTAGTGTCCCAGCAGACTGCAAGCTCCTGCAAAGCGGTGGCTACAGAGACATTACCCATCTCTTGTGCACTGCCAACACATTGGTGCCTTGCCCAATGTGGTGCTGAATAGATGGATGATTGAATAAATGAGAGCTTTCTCACCCTACCTATTGTGCTCTTGGACAAAACACCTTGCCTCTTTCAGTCTCAGTCACCTCAGCTCTGAACAGAGGATAACAGCACGAATGTATTCCCCAGGTGTACTGTGAAAAATAAGCCAATGACTGAAAAGCAATTTGAAAATGTGAAATAAAATGCTATATATTTGTTACATAATCAGAATCATTTCCCTGTTTTCTGTTTTATTTGGCTTTATATCTCCCAATCTTTTGTGGATTTCAGAATTTCAGATGCAATACCATTCATATTAGCACCTAGATTCTCTTGGGTAATAAACAATTTTGTGTATTATAGCTCACAGCTACCTTTCCCTTGCATACTTACACGTGAATCTGTCACAATTTGGGGTATTCACCATAACTAATGATACAATTCATTTCTGAGAGATAATCCTCTTCTTTCACTCTCTGGCTGGCCAGTTATTCCAGCACTGCTGCCTCAAGGGAGCTCACTGCCATTAAGTCTAGAATCCAGATGATGAGCACACTGTTTAGAAGCCCAAATCGTTTAAGAGCTTACAATGAGACCTAAAAAATCACTGGGGATTCTGAAACACAACCTGTTTTCTATGGCTCTCTCTGCATCCAAACTCTGAGTCCCCCCATTGCTTTACTGTGATTTATGTGCTACCAAATGGTCATTGCAACCTGGTTTCTTAGGGAAGGTACGAATTAGCTCTTTACATATGAAAGTAAGACAATGACAGCTTAAAATGACATTTTCTTTATTACTATATCCAAGAAAGAGATTTGTAGTGGAAAAATAAAATTTCCTAGAATATCTGCAGTTCTTTTAAAAAGAGGCGTTTGACATAGCAGGACATCAGTTTTAGAATAGTCCTTCAGTTTAGATGGAAACTCTAAGAAAGAGGAAATGGCAACAATATACCTTGTCACAAGGATTAGGTTATTAGATACAAAAGGGTTAAAATACAGGGTGACATGTAACAAGTGCTCCATAAGTATTAGGGCTTGTTTTCAGTAGGGAGCCTTCTATAAGCCTGGCCATGTGCTAGGCTCTCCCTTGAGCTCTGTGGCAAACTAATGAGGCAAACCTGATCACCGCCACATCCACTCCCTCTGTTTCTGAGAAGCTAAGGTGGACATCCAAGGTCTCACAGTAAGAAGTAGAGAAAAATATTCAAGCTTTGTGATGGTTAACGTTGTATGTCAAGCTGGCTGTGTGTCTGAGTGTCCAGATTAATCATCATTTCTGAGTGACATCAGCATCTGAACAGACGGACTCAGTAGAATGCCTTCCTCGATATGGGTGGGCATCACCCCATTTACTGGAGAACAAAAAGGCAGGAGAAGGAATTCAACCCTTTGCTTGCTGTTAGTAGAACGTGTAGCTTCTGACGGGAATTTAGCAGGGACATCAGCTTCCTGCACTCAAGTAGGGTTTACACCATTGGCTTGCCAGGTTGTTCTCAAGCCTTCAGATTCAGACTGGAGTTAAACCACGAGGTTTCCTGGCTCTTCAGCTTACAGAGAGCAGACTGTGGAATTTCCCAGCCTAGATTACCAAGGAAGCTAATTCCTCATAATAAATCATATATATATATATATATATCTCCTATTGTTTCTGTTGCTCTGAAGAACCCCAAGCGCGTGATTCTCCCTTTCTAAACAGTTGTCTAATTCCTCATGGTTACTCATTTCATTTTAAAGTTTTAAAACGAGGAGTTTTTTCATCTCTTCTGGTGACCAATTTTTCAAGTTTTATATCAGGCCATCATCAAGATCATCGCAGTCTTCTTGCACCAAACTTGTCCTTGGTGGCATCAATTCTTAAGAACCATAAAGTAGTTTTTCTTCTGCGGAATGTATGATGAAATCCCAAGTTCTCATCCGTACCCATTTCTGTCAGCAGATTTTAACTCAGTTGGGCCTGTGGCAATATAATTCTCAAATGGGGAAGTTGCTTTGACATTCAGATGTAAGGAGATAATATTGTTTTGTGGATGTTGTCACACAGGCTGCAGATAAAGTACCAGAAAAATTTCTCCGTTACAAAATTACCTCCTTCTTGTTAAATATAAACTAATACCATACTTTATTTGCCAAACACCTACAGGCTACTTTGTAGGCTATGTAGCAATTAATATTTTATTAGTTATCTCTTGCATTTCAGTAAAATTGGTCAGAAGTATCATTGCAGTGTTGTCTTGGTTACTTTTCTCTCCTTGCTGAGACAAAATACCCAACACCCAGAATTACAGAAGGAAAGGTTTGGAAAGGCTTATTTAGCTCAGTTTGTGGAGGTTTCAGTCCTTAATCAGCGGGCTGCAAGGCAGGGTGACAGGGCAGAGGAGCATCACTTCACAGTGGCACAAAACAGCAAAAGCAGCAAGAGTAAAAAAGGGAGGGGAGCAAGCCTCTTTTCCCTCCTTATATCTACTGTGGGCTGTCTGTCCATGCCCACATCATCTCCCTGTCCTCCTGTTGCACAGGCTCAGGATGAATACAAAGTAAGGACTCTACTTCCCTGCTGAGTCACACAGTTAACCTTCTAAACTTCTCAAATTGACACAAGGAACAACATCCCAGAGCAGCAAGGGCATGATGTCCTTTTCACCCCAGGATGAAAAACTCCTGAGTTAGTTAAGCTTCTAGACTCAAGTTGACACAATGTATCAACCATAACAAGTGTCACAGATGGGAAACTAATACAGAGAACATTAATGAGTTGTCCAAGATCTCAGAATAAGTCCAGAGTACAGCTGTCATTAGAATCTATAGCTTCTCAGAGGAATTTAGAAATTTCTGCATTTTTTGCTACTATCTTTTATGAAACCTCTTCAAATTGTGAATAATTATCAAAATGAATATGCTGAAAAAGGTGGTGAGAGTGGAAGAACAGTAAAATAATACCTACTTCAGTAAAATTTTCCTCAACTCCCGTCTGCTTCTATAACTCGTCCTATTTTGGTGCCTTGTTCCCATTAACAGCTTGCAAAATATCTGGCAATCAAAGAAGGAAAGTAAAGGGCCCTTTTCCCTAATATCCATCTACAGAAGAACAAAAATCCAATGAGGCTGAAATGGATGGGAACTGCATGTGTAAAGAATTGTTCAGAGAGTATTATTTTCCCACCTCACTTTCTTCCACTTACTGGCAGCAGCACTAGAAGTGCAGTCCATTTGCAGTGTGCTTCATAACCATTGTCATGGGTTCCCCCTCGAGCAGCTAAACAGTGGACAAATTCTGCCATTGCTGTTTCCCATCCAAGTACTAACCAGGCCCGACCCTGCTTAGCTTCCGAGATCAGATGAGATCGGGCGCGTTCAGGGTGGTATGGCTGTAAACTGCCATTGCTGTTTTATGGCCAAAGAAGCAAGGGTAAAATAGAGGTTTAGTGACCACCAGCAGCACTCACCATGACAACTGCTCTGACTAGAACTCACAGCTCTTACCCATCAAATCCTACTTAAATTGAGAAGGTTCTAAAATATTGTTTCTCAGAGAGGGATGACAATGCCTGAAGACAAATTTGCTTAGTATCTACAAAGGGACAAGCTCTGCTTCCATGGTTCTCCCTGAGCATTCTCATCCTCAAGCTACTCCATGAACTTCCTCATCCCTCTGAGTGAAAGAAATCTCCTTTCATGAAATGGGTAAAACTAAACAAGTGACTTCCACCACCAGATTTTTATGGTTTTCTGCTTGTTTTGTACAGACAGTATTAGCCTGTGTTCTTGCACTAGGAATAGATCTCATTTTCCCTGGCAAAATGTCAGGCTGGCCCAAACTCAAAAGATCATTAGGGGAACTGCCAACGAAAGGAATATGCCTTGTGTCCAAGCAATAAGCTTTTGTCGAAAACCAATTACAATGAAAGATAGTGTGGAAATATAAAGAATCGTATTTTTTTTTTTTTTTTTTTTTTGTACTGGGAATCGAACTTGAGACCTCGTGCTTGCCAGGCAGGCACTGTGCCGCTGAGCTATATCCCGGGCCCTGGTATGGGAATATGAGTGTAGCTCAGATGTGCTCTTTTCCATGTCATCCACTGTACAATAGAAAATAAAAACTGTTACTTGTCCAGGGACCGTGGATGAACATGTCTGTGTGAAATAAATGGAAAACCTTGGAAACCAGGATATGAAAGTCACCTGTGTAATTCTAACTTACATCACAATAGGATATTTTCCCTTATTTTTTTCCTTATCTAAAGTAAATGCAGTTACCAGCCAGTGCTTAGCTCCTATTAGTGAGGTATTTTTTAAAATAACCATTAGTAGGCTGGGTGTGGTGGCGCATGCCCGTAATCCCAGCACTTGGGAGGCTGAGGCAGGAGGACTGTTGTAAGTTCAAGAGCAGCCTGGGCTACAAAGTGAGCTCAAGGCCAGCCTGAACTGCATAGCAAGACCCTGTCTCAAAAAGACAAAAAATAAATAAATTAATCAAATAAAATAATCATTAGTATCTATGAAAAAAAACCTTTATAGGGTGTGATCATTCTAGTTACATCCAGAAGTGTGGGGAAAAATCCAAGGACATATATTTCTTCTGTGAGAATTTCCTGATAATTCCAGTCCAACATGATGTTTCAAGGCACCTTTCAATGCAGAGGTTTGCAGAAATTCATGAAAGCAAACAGAGAAGTCCAAGGTTTAAAAATCAGGGCTGGGGATTTAGCTTAGTGGCACAGCACCTGCCTGGCAAGCGCAAGGCCGTGAGTTCTGTTCCCGGTACTGGAAAAAAAAAAAAAACAAAAAAAATTTAAAAAAATATAAAATAAAATAAAAATCAGACCACGTGGAGTTTTCCTGCAGGCTATAGTCGGATCTTGAACAGCCTCTGCAAGTTCACGGGTTGAAGGCCTGGTTCCCAGCCTGTGGCACTGTCAGATATGGTAGAACCTTTAGGAAACTGGGCCTAGGGAAAGGAAGTTGGGGTGCGATAGCCCCTTGAAGGGGTACCAGGAGGCCAGTCTCTGCTCCTTCTCTGTGTCCTGGCTACCAGGAGGTAAACAGCTCTGCTCTACCCCATGTTTCCACTGTGAGCTACTGTGCTGCCATGGGCGAAAAGAGATCAAGCACTCACGAACGGAGACCTGCGAAACTATGCGCCAAGCCCACCTCTCTGACTCTCCCAGGCACTCTGTCAGAGTGACAGAAAGCTGACATACTGCCAGAGCCAGGTTAGGGGGTTGTTTTCTCCTAGGACTTCTTTACCACTGTCTGGAACCTCCAGCTCCGTCCTTACCTCCATCCCAACTTGGGCAGAGACTTCATGTATATTCCATTCATGTTATCTACATCTAATTCTTTGTAGATACAGGCCATTCTTCTCAGCCATCTGGCAGTAGTAAGTAACTTAGTTACTTAGTTACACTAAGTAACCCCTGCGATCACATGAGATGGTGTTCTTCACTTACCAGTCCTCCACTTGAGTAGGATGGTCTTCCACACCTCTACTAGTCCTTTGGTTCACTAGGCAACAAGGTGTTTAAGTATGTATAATTTAGGTATCACTGACCAATTTTTCAGGGCCTGCTAAGGACTTTCCAGGCTGTCTTCTTGTCCTGCTGGCAGCCTGCCACTGGCCCTTTCCCCGCTGAGAAAGAGTGCTGAAGAGACAGAGTTGAAACTCAACTGAGGTCACAGGAGCCATTAAACACCTATCCAGTTAGAGCCCAATTCTTTGCTTTCCTTTTTCCCAGTGACCTCATCAGGACGTTCTCAGGAGAGGTCAGCCGTGATCCAAGACTCTATGGAGGCCAACTAGCCACTGAAACAACACCTGCAGCTCCACTGTGAACAGTTGCTTATGTTTTAGGACATTTTGGACCTGAGAGAGAAAATGATTTAAAGAGCTGGGGGCTGGAAGCAAGACGGAGGATGAGGTGTGTGGGTAAAGTGTTAGGGCACCAAGAAACGTGGCCTCTTTCCTGTTATGCATTCTTGCATTTCAGCTAACACGGGTTGAGTGCCAAATTATGGCAGGTGCAGCGCCAGGCCCCCAGAGGACCTACTGACTGGAGCACATCTTAGGCCTCAGTCGCAAAGTAAGAACATCAAACGCTCTGCTTTTGAGTCTACATTTATAGCTGTGTGCGTGCGTGAGTATGTGTGTGCGTGTATGTGTGTATTGCACCTAGGGTAAAGGCTTAAAAATTGGCTGAAAAGACCATCCTCCAAGAAAGCAAGCAGCTCCAGTGACCTGGACAGCTGGATGGGCAGAGTTCATGAATCCATCGCCCAGGGCTCTTTGGTCTCTGGTGATCCCAAGAACCCAGGCTTCTGCTCTCTTCAGCACCACGTGCACCAAGAACTCACGTTCCTGTTATATTTCTGAGCCGGCTTTCTGTCTCCAAGCCAGCCAGGTACTGCTGAAGAGGGAGGGGGCAAAAATGCAGAGTGGGATAGATGTAGCTTGCTGTGAGGCTTCTGCTCCACAAAGATGGTTCATTCTGGCCCTTCCAGAGTCCCAGAGGGCCCAGGTCACAGCAGCCGAAGCAACCTCCGCAGGTGCCACTCCGAAGGGCAGCCGCTCCGGGAAGGGTCTCTCGGATTCTGGCGCCTCTGGGCCCCAGAACCTCCCATTTGCTCTCAGTTTTGAGCAAGTGCCCGGACTCTCTGGGTGGGGAAGAGGAGACCATGGCCTTTGATGCGGTCCCTGCGACGACGGTCCCTGCGACGACGGTCCCTGCGACGACGGTGCGGAGGGCGAAGGTGGGGAGGGGAGGTGTCCTGAGCTTTCCAGGCGGCCTGCGGAGACGTAGATTTGTTTTGGACACCAGCCTCAGATGTTAGAACATTTTTAGGGAGTCCGGGGCTCTCAATCCTCAGCTCAGGCCTCCACCGGGGGTTGCAGGACCTGGCCTGGGACTCACCCTCTTTGGGTCGGCAGTTTCCTCCGGCGGCTGGGGCTCCTTGGGGCAGCCAAGCTCTGCGCCTCTGCCAGGCGCCCAGAACCGGCGTGGTCGACCCGGTCTCTATTCGCGTGAGGCTGGGCATCTCCCTCCACAGCCTGCCGACGCTCCAAGGCTCCAGGGCTCGCGATCTCTCCCAGGCCGGGACCTTCCCGGCCGCGCTACTCTTTGGAGGGGTCCAGGTCCCATTACACCAGGCCCCGCAGCGACAGCCAGGAGCCTCCTCACTTTGCAGCGACCAACTTCCCCGCAGCCAGCCGCCCTCCTCAGCCCGCCCCCGGCCGAAAGCAATTGGACAGTGGCTGCGGGGCGGGGTCCAGAGCTAGGCACTACCGGTCACCGCCTGGGGTCCTAGCGTCACTACAATTGGCTGCGGGGTCCGCCCGTCACGGGCTGATGAGCGCCCCGCCCCTCGGGGGGGCAGGCCCCGGGCTGGTCCCTCCCCTCTGGTCCCGCCCCCTACGAGCTGGTCGGCGGTGCTCCGCGCTGCGCCTCAGTCGCGGAGCAGGTCCGTGAGTTGTCAGCGCGCTCGGGGCGACTGCCGAGCCGGGGCGGCCACCGGGCTTTCGCGGGGCTCCCCGAGGTGCCTGCCCGCGCCAATGTGCCCGGGCTCTCTGGAGCGTGAGCGGCCGTCGGGGCGCGACAACTTGGGACCGGGAGCCTGCCGCAGAGCGTCGGTTTGCAAGCCGGAGTCGGCAGGAAGGGTGAGTGGCCGCCGCCGCCGCCGCCGCCGCCGCGCGCGGCCCCGTCCG